>NW_019211454.1:809279-927457 GCF_002443255.2 Varroa destructor | reverse complement strand
TATATATATGGAGCCCATATACAGGCCTGAATCGTACAGTGAATTTCAACACTTTTTCTTAAGACAGGCCCATGTTGTTGACGCGGGAAGATAGTGGGGGCGATCACTGCATAACGTCGTTAATATTAAGTCAACAGTAATGCCAAAGTGAGATCCCAAAAACAATTCCCAAATTAGATACCAATCATCGAGTTACTTCTCTAATCTTTTATTATAATATTAGTCTGATGAGATGCCTATGAGGAACCTTAGCTTTGCAGATCCATAAAATAGACAAAGATTCGAGTTACATGATCGTTTATACTGATCAGAAACAGCTTTTGAGCCCAATTAATTCGAATTATATAACCGCAATGTTCGAAAAGGAAACTTTTACATGTGTACAGACTGAAGCTTTATTTGGTACCAGTAGTTAAGGGCTCGGAATATTTTTGACTTGATTGTGTGAGAATTTCAGTGGTAACTACATTTCAGTAGAACACTCTCTTTTAAAGGAATGAATTTATTGATTCACAGGCCAAAAGCATTTTGCAGTGCATATGTCTGAAAGAACGCAGAGCACTGGAAGGACTGCTTGCTAATTTCGGACTTGTTGTGCTATGACAGCTTAGGTTAAATGTAATTGCGATCATTGATAAACTTTACCGAAGCCAATTATGCCTTAAGACAGAAAAACAATCCGATTTCTTTAAGCATTTTGATATTTTGGACTATTTTCTACTTCACAATAATAAGGACCAATAGGTAGGCAAGCGTTGCCAATATACGTCGCACTGTAAATTCCGATTATTGCCCCCTGTCTTTAAGTAGGCCCGATGACATCAATTAAATTCCAATTCATTTGGAAAAGCCTATTTTATTGTTCCTCTTTTAGGACATTTTTAAGGACATCTTAAAGGACATTTCTGCTCTTCTACCTAGATCGCAGTTGGGACGGCTACGGTAAGCGGTATTAAATGAACCAACGAAGTACCAAGAACTCATCTGCTCGGCTGTTTTGTTCCTACTAATAGAGAGAACATGTCGAGTTCTTGGGCTGAATCCTCCGCAAAAACAGGGTGACGAGTGACGGCCTTGGTTTTCAGCCGGATAGAAGATGTATAGGAGAAAAAGGGGATCGGCAGTTGTTCGATTTCCAATTCCTTTCAGCGGAGCCTGGCAACAAACAATGTCACCTGCCTATTACTGCCGCCGCTATGGTATCAGGGATCTTTGTGAGAACACTGGGAGTAGAATGAGCGACTGACTGACTGACTGACTGACCGACCGAAGCAGCTAGATCCAGACAGAAAAAAAAGAGGGGGGTTTGGACTTTCCATCAACTGCACAACATAGGCACTATAACCCAACACTATTTAAACGATTAACGGAAAATATAGAACAATATTAGAGAAGTACAAATTGATCATACAAGTGGATGTTAAGTGTTAACATTATCATTGCTTTGTCGGCCACGATGTAAAAATTAAACCTGTTTTAACAGGTAAGACGCTCTAAGCAACTAGCTGTGTAATTGTGTAGCAAGTTGATAATGATATAATTATATACAGTATACGCTTGTTGTACATCTTTCATTTGCTTGGGCCATTCGAGCTACTAGGGAGGTGCATGTATATGCTTTATGTTACGACCTACGATGTATTCGGCTCTTCACCATTTCAACATTCAAACTTCGATATATATTGGCGCGCTATGCATCCATTCCACGGCTGTGATGTTGCAACAAGGCGTTTTTCAATCAATTGATCATATTTTATATGCTTACGTATTCAAACACGAAGTTCATCTTCAAAGTGTTCCTAAAAAACAGCGACACTATTTGCATGTACCAGTATCCCTTGGCCTCATAGACTTTTTAAACAATTATTTGTCAATTAAAAGTGTATCTTTAGAAGTGATTTGTGAATTACGTGCCATATTATATGTGATTAAAGTGAGTGGAACCTATGTTTAATAAATACGTTTAGAAGCAATGGCCTTATTGGTACATGCGACACTTATGAAAATATGTCTTTTCAACTTTCAATCGACCTATCTTGATGAACCTGTCGCTCAGTGACACTCGGTTGCTATTTGCTTGATGGTAACATTGTTAGGAATACGTTTCGCCTCGATGTATAGCGAGGTTGACGGCTAAACAGACTAACTGAAATCTGTTTCTGCGGGATGACTGGACTTGGGGACACTACATGCAGCCTTACTCTATTTGTCTAAATACCACTTTTATCCGAAGCTCCGACAACTGCACGTGATAAGGATACATTTGTGTTAAACGTCAAACGTAAAGTTTGAATACGTAAGCTTATAAAATATGATCAATTGATTGAATTTTAATGCTAGTATATTTCAGTTAATGAGATGACTATCTGGGAGAAAGCCGCACGTAAATTCAAAATTAAGTGGCGGGTTTTAAATGACAAACCTTTTGTTATACCTACGACTAAACATGAAAATTTTGAAATGTGCCGTTTTCCTGGAATAAGCAAAATTGATCGCCGTAAAGAGGAAATTGTATATCTTTGTAACGTAATTGCCTTCCTGTCTGTCGCCGAAAGCGTATGTTACCAACGATTCTCACTTAAACCTGCCTGTCTAACACACCATGTTCACTCGAACTGTTTATTTGAACATAAAAACTGAGTAGAGACTTACGATTACTCAAAAATTCCTCTAAGCGATGGTTTGCTGTCGTTTGCTCTAAGTCCACGTCGTTGTTATTATCATTGATCGGAGAAGATACACAGAGCGAAAGCGTCAGCCATTTCTCAGAAGAGACCGCCGATAGGACCAGACCTGTAAATTATAATGCACAGTCAAGAACGAATTACAGTTCACAAACCATTACTTTGTCCTTAGAACTCCCTAGGGACACATCAGGGCCACTATTTGATGTGGAAACAAAAGGCCCCGTGAAATTTGGATTAGACATCAAAAGAGTATTCTAGAAGTCTAGCAGAACCTGTTTAGCAGAGAGACGTGAAGGGCAAAAACAGTTTGAAAATTAGCAACAAACTGATATTACGTTTTAAAGAAACTTCGTGCAGTTAGAGTATTCTTAACGTCACCTTGGCTTCTTTTTTTTTTTAAATAAAAACTTACATCGTTCTGAACTAAAGGTCCTTTTAACTGTCGATCAACTTCGGCCTCGTATTTATTTGTAGTGTCTGCACGTTTATAGTGCCTCTAGTATTTTACATATTCATTATAATGAAGTGGAACAGTTATGATATTTTTCTACTAAAAATAATACAATTTAATCTCTTCTATCTCGTTATAGAATAAGCTTATACATACAGGGAGCTTAATATAAATTATGATATGCTTTGGCAGGCTACTTACAATGGCCATGATTTCATGCTCTGTTTTTGATATTGAACAAAACCACAAACTCAACATAATGCAAAATGAAGGTCCGTCTACTCGGACGGAGATATAAAAGCAAAGATTAGAAATTGTCTAGCCTCTTCGCGTTGAAAGTCAACGAAGTATACCCGAAGTCGGCGTTTTTGGATTGTTGCCAGTCTCCACGTGGCTTTCGAGCAGTAAATAATTCAAAATAACCACACACTTTAAAATAGAGCGCAAGATGATGTTTCATGATATTGGTATCCCGATTCATACATTATGGGCTTTTTTTATTTTGTCAACGCGCATGGCGTGTAATGTACAAGGATTTTTGATCCATTTTTTATATCGATAAACTCAGACAAATAGTCTCTAAAGAAACAGTTAAAAGATGTATTCTCTTCTTGTTCAAACTTCAATGAATCTAGATATATTAATATTGCGTCATTTTTCAATTGCGTCAAAAAAAAAATTAGCATATGGCCTAAGAACGGTTTAAACTGCGTGAAAATCTCAAAGCGAGTAGTTAATGAACAAATACATGCGAGAAAGGTAACCCAGTCGGAACATACAAACATTTTCATTCCGGTGTCTGTCTTCTTCGGCATCAGGATGTATATGTATACGTAATGTAATAATACTAACTGATAATCACTAACTGCTGATTCGGACGTAATTAGTGTATAAAAGCCTTTGCCGCTGCCAATGCATTGTCATTTTTTAATTAGGGGCAAAATTTGGTGGTAGCCACGAAGTTCTCGATCAAGCAGCAGATTTAACGCTTTATGCACATTATTGAGAAGGTATGAACTTCCGCCTGAAGACTGGATTTACTTCGCCGATGTTACGCGACCGAACTAGGAGATAAACTCTGTTTCCTGGTGAAAATCAGCCGTCTGATGCAAACACTGGTGAAAGACATTGCAGGACGTAATATTGAGACTTCGGAACCGGCCACCCGATTTTTTTCTGGATTATCAAGGATCGGGAACGACGAAGGAAACGCGGACCCCGTTGACCAGGTTGGCGGCACAGCTAGGTTAGGCTAGTGGAAACAATAGGTACTGGTAGCCGTAGTCTATGTAGCGTGGGGCGCTTAAGCAGGCGGTGGAAGCGAGTTTAGCGCCTAAGGACTAGTGCCTACAGAAGGAGATAAGGAATAAAAGAGCTTAGTCAAATGCCGTACGGGGAGCACACAAGCGTGTACCGTCAGGTCCTGACCGTACAGACTTCAGGAAGGGTTATGGTACGTCTACGAAAACAGACTGAGGTTCAAGGGTGCCGGGATCATTGTAGCACTGCGGTGACAGCGCACGGCAGTCAAGGCAGTTACTGATAAGGAGGTGTTCCCAAGACGTTAAATCTTTGACAAGGGTGCTGTTGCAGTATAGCGGCCTAGAGAGTAATACATAACTGCTACCTTGGACGCGGTTGGGGTTTAAAAGCCCCAGCCAGTACCGATCGAATGTATCAGCTCTGTCATTTATTCATAGATATTTTTCGCAAATAATCTGCAGTCATTTTCCTGTCACTCAGTTTGTGTAAATTGTTGGAGTCATTCTATTACATTGCTGCGTTATTTTAGTGTAATGCTTTTGCGATCCGATTAGTAGTTCCATTACCTTTTATCGACTTTCAGATATTCCTATGAAATAGTCTGATCACTGTACTAACCTATACAATGTATTTCATTGTTCCATTTTTTTCGTGGTATTTTGAATCCGCTATGCATTCAACTATCACAAGGTTACGAATAGTTAACGAATAGTAGTTAAATTTCGTGTGGATAATAGGGGCGTAAGATAAATGAACTTGGCAAGCATTGTGAACACTATTAATATTCTCCAGAAATTCTTTACCCTTTTCTGGAACAAAACACCGTATTTCAGCAGCTTATGGTAAGAAGCGAAACAATTCGATTTTTCTGAAAATCCAATTTAAGAGGCACTTACATCTCTGAATGTTTCAAAAATTCGAAACCGCTACTAAGAACCTTGCCTAAAAAGCCATTTTATTCTCCGTTATTATTAGGGCATATGGGTAGTCTTTTGTACATATTGTTAGATAATCCCTTCTCTCGTTTAGCTAAGTCTACACGCAAAAAATTAGAGACATTGTTAAAGCTGGTTTTGAGACGGTTCCAGCATACAAACTCCTCTAAGCAATAGATTGTACTTTCTGCGTCTCGCGTCTGAAAATGCGTATTGTCAGGTGGGAGACTTCCTGTAATCGCTTACATTGACACCTATCAATTTTTACGTAGTTATGAATATGTAAACTTTTAAATAGCACATAAATGACTACCTACCCGTGAGACGCGCACGAGGCATTCGTTAAATCATAGGAAATTTTTTTATGAGCAATAGAATATATTGTCCTTTTTACACCGTACAAAAATAGCCATAAACGTACATCTTTTTTCTTCGCTGTTAATGGGCGGTGATAATTCTAGATCGTGCAGCTAAATGGTTAGAGATGCTGGCAGACATATCTGCTCAGTTAGAAACAGTCCTGACATTTTCTACGCACGGCGCACCTTTATACGCAAGTGATATAATATAGCAAAGGTACATGAACTTACGTATCGCCTTAATTGCAAGAAGCAAAGTTATAGGGCATACCAAAAGCACTTTGAACAAAACCTTTACCCTATATTCACTTTTAAACATTTGAAAAAAATAAGTGGACGGTATAGAAAAGACTGAGTCTTTGAGATTATTACGCTTTAAAAGAACCAAGTAAGTGTCTATCATTTTGGGTGAAACATCTGAACTTAGGTTTTCGTTTGCAGTGGCAAGGTGCTCCCTCGCTCCAGCCGTCATATGTTTCTTATAGTAGGTAGAAAAATGGAAGAACGTAAAGCTATTACTTGAGACACATAGACGATGTCTGTTTTACGTATACTAGCTATGCAAAGCTAGCGCTTGCGATTTCAGTTTTATTTTTTAATATTCAGTTTTATTAAAAAACGTATTTAAAAAAATGACTCACCATTACACAAGTTTTCCTTAGCAAGAGTGATGATTTTTGGAAAAAGTTGAGTTTTTGCGGTTTTATATATTTAGCTAAATTCTAGTCTAGTCAAGTCTACTGAAGCGAGTAGTGGTTGTAGTGATATTTGTATTCTTCTTAAAACTCGAAACTAGAAGTTAATGAATACAACTAGCGCTCTACTGAATGTAAGCTTCATTCTTCAGCTCTTTGTCAGGTCTTCGGAAGCAAAATTGTCCTTATCAATAAACCATAGTCTGAGTTACTCTTTTGAAAATAAGTATCACTGTTTTTTTCTTTAAACCTCAACTATTATCCTTTGTCGGCTTGCGACTGCAGGCAGCGAATACGTGTACTAGAGTGTTTTCGATTTATTTGATATCGTATTACTTTTACTTGCTGTTTTTTTCTTCAGCCACATCGACAGTTCTTAGAAGAGAAGGAACTTAACTTGCATCTAGGTAAGTCATGCAGTAAGGCTTGTTGGTAAGATTAGTAGAATCATGCTAGGTTTGCGGAATTGTTGAGTTAGATTTAATATAGTTTTTTATGCTCTAGTACCAAGGCTACGCGTATTAAGCCGTTACAATATAAGTCGATATTTCAATAATTTGTGCGTGCCAGCTAAATCTGGCATCACTGACTGGTCGAACCTTGTGTGAATGAAAAAGGGTACATTTTCAAGCAATGGTATTGGGTGAACTTGTATCTACTAAGAGGAATGTACGGCTTTTATATTCAAGTCGAGTCTCGATCAAAAACCTGGAAAATTACGAATGCTGCTAGATCAGTGGAGTGCAGTCGCATAGGAGACTTATGTCCTGGTCTACATAGTTGGTAAATAGAAATATTTGTATCATTGTTTTAGTTAGACGTAAAAGCCGGCCTTGCTTTAGACTGGCCAGTAAGTCGAACACTCCAGAGGACAACCGCGTATAAGACATATTGTTTTCGAGTACTTATAGCGTGATATCTTATTATCCACAATCCCTATTTTACCTATTTCGACCCATTGTTACCCTACCTAGCTAGTTTCGACTAGCACTGTCTGTATTAAGAAAATGTTGAATTACATTATGAAATTAACTATTGACAACCCGAAACGTTGAACATATAAAAAAATACATAAAAAGGCTTAATTTTGGTGAGCTAGATTTCTAATTTTGTCAAGCGGTCGCTAGACGCTCAAAGAATGTTTGATACATTCAAACAATGCAAAGAACCATGTTTTACTATAAATCGAGTAGCCATTGTACACTTATAGCAACCGGCTCATCATCGGCTGAAACAGTCTTTGCTTTAGGTAGCACGTCATATATTGTAGCACTTTAATATTGCACCGAGCAGTCCCCTTTTGTTCCAGTAAATATGGGCGCCATGAAAATATACAAAGTCATCCCAACTGATAAAATAATTAATCATAAAAGTGAACATTTTTTATGCTCCCTTCTTATGTTCTCCTTCCATAGATTACGCTGATTATCGTTCAAGGGACAAAAATATTCACGATTATTTTATCATGCAGAGACGGAACCCGTGTTCCAAAAAAGCCCGTTTACTTGGGCTTATTCACTGACATCAAAAGCTGTTTTTTTTTACAGAGCGTGTTTAACGAAAACAAGTTTAACTCGAGTCATGTCCGACTCCCGGGAATCCCTAAAGCAAGTGACTCACAGCAAAGCAGTCCCAGCCCGTTATTCCTAGCTAAGGTTCAGTGATTTCTTTCAAACGATTTCTGTGCTCATTTGAACCCACCTTTAGTTAATGGTTTCATGAGACAAGATAGTTAACGGGAGTTCTTATGCTAAGACATTTCACCTAAGTTGCTAGCAAAGAAATATATTACTATTATAAATACCGGTTACTTGATCCGTCAAAATGTATCGAACCCAGATGTATATGCTGACGCTGCAGGTGGCATTGTTTTTTCTGACTATTAGTGGATATTATTATTTATTATAGATTATCTACTGCGTTATTGTGGATAATCAACTGCGACGCTAAAACAAAATCTTTTTTTGGTGGTTTGACCTAAACTTAGCAGAAGCCGACTCTCATTCTTTTGAAACCCCAATGATGCATAAGGGGTGGAATAAAAGGTAGTGCATGCATTTGGGGTTTATCTGTTACATAGAACAAGTACATTCAGAGTTAACATAATACATATTGGGCCTCGTAAATGAAATATACTAACGACTTACGAATACCTGCTGATGATACAAATCGGCTTTCATTTATGAAATCCGAACGAGCATTTAAAAAAGTCGCGTTTTTTTTTTTGTAAAGCGACTTTCGAAGTTAAGAGTTTTCAGACCGTGCGTTATAGAAAATATTACTCGGTCCGAATTTGTAGGTTTGATGAAGTAGATCTTAGCCGGCACGGATAAGTCTAGGGGTTCGGAACATAAATTTGTTCTGGGAACTCTGAATGAGGGTTCACATCACTATGGACACCAAATTTACTTATAAGAATTCGAAAAATATATTAATGATTGGATATCATTCGAATGGACGCAGATTTAATAATCTAATTGTGCTAAGGGTACCTTAAAATATAAACAACCCTATTGGTTTTAAACAATATATATAAAAATTCGAATCGAATTCTACCAAACTGGATTCTTATAATTCTGCGAACTCCGAGGCCTTTCTACATCAGCGCTTTTGCAAAAAGGACACCAAGTGCATTTAAAGGGTTGAAGTATCGGAGAAAATAGGGAAGAATCATTGGATATCACTTGCAGATCCGTTGGGGGACACTGTGGTTGTTCGTTCATTTCACTAGCGTGGAAATCAAATTTAACCTTAAACAGTCGGTTTTGTAGGCATAATTAATTTCACTGAACTGCCGATAAATCATTAATTGGCTTTGCACTTGTCATCGTTTGTGAACACCCACCTAAAGAAAAACGATGTCTTTCCCTGGTCTATGCCAGGTACAGGCTGTTATCTATTGCACTTAGATTTGCAGAGCCTGCTGGTCTTCCTGTACTAAACAATTTTCATAGAGAGGAACAACAAATATGCTATTCAACACATTACTCTTAAACTGGGTGGACCATTATCTATTCACGGCTATATCTTAATAGGTACGAGAAAGCCTAGTATTTAATCAACAATAACAGTAGTCAACAAAAGTTTATTAGGAAAAGGTCAGCCTTTGCTGCCGTTGTGTCCAATGTGGCTGAGAGCAAAGGGTTGAATGTCTTTCATACGTGTCTTACATAGTTAACAAATGTACTCCCCCGGCCTTATTTATTGCAGCCAAATTACACATACAGAAAATATCTTGCTTTAGTATCTCGAGACGAGCTACGCGTGAGCATGCCCACATACGCACTTAAAGAAACGTTCAACCTGGGGCGCTATTAATAGTGGTGTGCTTCCAAATTCGCGCAGTCTCTACATGGCCAACCGATCGAGCCAACCACAAGATACAGATCGGCTTCGGCTAAACTCTAAGAAAGTAGAAACGAAGGAAAATGGGAGACAGTCGGAAGCATTCATAGACAAGACCCTCGTCGTGGAAGGCCACGGGAGCAAATGGAACATGCAAACTATTAGCAACAACAGAAACGCCCCCCCATCCAGAATAGCAGTCGTGTCTGTAGCGGGAATTGCAACGACTCAGCGATGCTACCAACAGCTGGAAACAGCATGGCAGCAAAAGCAGAGAACCAAGAAGGCCGAGTTGAAGGACGGTGCTATGGTAGAAAAAAAAAAGGTACAGAACGCGATAGAAAGCACAGTTTCAGTAAGCCGTACTGCGGTGGAAAAGACATGTGTGTATACACTTACTATAGGCTCACAGCAAGTAGCTAAAGGGGGAGCGTGGATTAATGATACAGTGAATACTAATCCACTACGTTGATATATTGACATGGACCAACACAAGTTACTACTGGTGAACAAAGTACGCGAACGAGCGCTATATGGGAGTGTCAATAAAAACGATTAAATCACAACCCATGAGCGCAATCCTAGGGAGCCGATTACTTATAGGAACATGACAGACAAGACGAGGTCCTCGGACGGATGATATGGCCTCAAATACTTGCAATTTACATGTTAGATAAAATTATTAAGTATAGGCATGTGACCTTTGCGATAGTTTTGTTCTATAGACTGCGCTAAAGGTGGTAAGAAAAGGTTGTAATTCTGCGTGAGTGGATCATTGTTGACGCGATTCGCTGTTATTGCAGCTCATTTGCTAGCAAACATTGAAAAAGAACCCGAAAGGAGTTTCTTCAATTGTTAACAATCGATAACGAATTTCTTGTTTACGTTATTACACAATGTGCTATGTAGGGCATCGGAATTTATCGTTTTATATTAAAACCCTTCTAAGTTAAGTAAGTAAGAACTTGTTATGGTCAAAATATCACACCAAAAATACGGTTCTAGACTACCATATATACATATATATATATATGATCGGCATCGAATGGATAATTGAAGAGCTACAAATCTATGGAGCTTCTACAATGTATAAGGGACTGATGGAGCCAGAGGTTCACTCCAGGAAACTCACACAATACTTACTTTTTTTACGATGCGGCCACTGACTTAATGCCTATAACGTTATGATCTTCGGAGGGTTTTCTTAATAAAACACAACATAGATGGCAGAAATCAAGATACCATCACCGAAATTTACCAGGAAATGCAGTTGCGTCTTTGTGAGTTTTTTTTTTTCACTGTTATACAAATGGCCTGAATTTCTGTTCATATAGCAACATTAATATCATTAGTATATTGTTAGTAAAAAAAAACTAGGGGTCAACATATTCTTTGATTCAAGGCGGAACATCAATTAAGTACTTATGCTTAAAGTAAAAAACAAACGGCTAGTTTCGTTATCTTTCCATAATGGTATGGACAAATGACATAGCATGATGCATGTGCTTAGCAGGCGAATCGTTCAGTATAGAAAATAGCTTCTTTGTTGTATGAAAGAAGTTATTTTTATTATATAATTTACAAATATGTTGCAGTATAATGAGACTGAGAAATAACTGTAGAGGGCCCATTTTTATAAGAATTTAGTTATATACTCTAGCTAAATATGATATTTAGCATTGGACGCTGATATACTAAACCGATATGCTAACGGTAAGTTGTTAGCAATGTTTCTGTGTACCTTTAGCATCAACTTACTTATCAACTCATCGCTTATCATCAATTTTGCGGAACAACTACGCAACCTTCGTCAGTAATATTGTACTTTCGAGACAGCCTGTTGACGGATATGTTATAAAGTCAAGGCGAGTTAAAAAGTACTAGTAGGACTCACACATGGTGACCCTGTTCTGATTCAAACCAAACCTTGTATTGTTCCTTGGAAGTTACACCATTTGGTATATATAGATGATAGAGCTATCCGAAAAATCGAACGGGTCACATCTCGGATCTCAGAAAAGATGACGCGTAAAAGACACTTGTTGTTAGGTTTTTTTTTTTACTGGCGCGGAAAGCCTGCATATTAAGTCTATTTTTCAAATGGCAAATATGTGCAACTTATCGCTTATAGATTCAAACATGTCAAATATAAAGGTTACACCTTTTTGTATTTAGCTGCCTATAACATACGACGTGTATCAATAGGAAATGAAATATTCAAGTTTACGTTTCTTCTAATAGAGTATCGAGTTTTTAGTAGTTGGTAAAAAACCGTCTCGGTATTAGAATTTCTTTCAAAGAGATCACTACTTGCACAAATGCGTGCATTGAAGGAGAGGTGCCATATTCATTGTTCAATACTAGTCCCCCAGATCGTCTACCTGGTTCATATTGAGCGGCGTATTAATGCTACGAGGTTCATTCTCTGGTCAAATATGTAAGAAGGTTACCGTAACGATAATGTCTACCGTGGCCCTGATAGGCTGTGTGATAAAATTTCTACAATGAGACAAATACAACTTTTCACTACCAAACCAATACTGACTTAGCGGCCTATGAGCATTTCTCTATACGTATGAGCGATTTATAGAAACTGTCAATTGACAAAGACCGAGATAGGAGAACATCATTGTATCTATCGGTCTAGAAATCTAGAGTCAAATTTTATAAAATGTCCTTTACTTGGAAGTGATGTTACGCTACGCTGTTCGTTACGTGTACCGGATGAGATGCGCATTAATTAATTTCATCCAAGGAGGACAACATTTACTTTATCTAAATTCGCTAGATGTCTCTGCGAGTTACCATCTATAGACTACTAATAACTGGGACGTGAGATCAACATGCGATAATAAGATTTTTACTGCAAGTAATTTTCGAGTTATGCTTGACGATAATTGTCTCCTATCTTCAATTGCAACAGGTAGGTTACTAAGTGACTAATATATATTACCTGCTTTGATTATTTGGACTTAATTTACAAGAACTTACTTTTTCCATCCCACAAGGCAGACTATAATTGAAATGCTTAATATTTTTGAAGATTTTATAAAATGATGAAGAAATTGTCATTTTGGCGTTAAGATATCGACCAGAGTGAATTATCAAACATAATTTAATCTGAGGTGTATATATATGAAAAGGTAATAATTAGTTAATCAAAGCATTTCCATATGATTTGCTGTTTATCTTTGGTTAGCCGTAAAGAAAACTATCGAATGCAACCGTTGCAACCACCACTAAATACGCTCCGGCGTATTTCTAAATAAGCATTGGCTATAAATACAAAAAAATTAATTCTAATCAAAAGTCCAAAACATTAACTTTAAAGAGAAAGTTGGAAGAGCATTTTTTAATTTAGAATTAGAAAATTCGCTGAAGGAGAAATATTCCAAATCTTTCCTCCACGAAGAATAAGTTGCATCGAGACTTCGGCAACACTAATACTAAAATAAATATCGTAAGTTTACCAGTATAGGCGCATCGAGCTTGCAGACAAATCATCTCCTTTTTACGCACTCTTTCGTGCACCGTGCCATTCTCGAGATAAATTAAAAACAACACGCAAATAACGATCAATTACATATAAAGTTACGTGACGAAAAGACCTTGTTTGTGCCAACTGTATCAGCTCAAACGATCTTCATTGTTGGTCCTTGTTCGACGAAAGACAATGGGCCTTACTTAATGAAAATTCGACTTATGTTAATAATAATTTCGAGCGGTAGCCACATGGTCCTGTTGGCTTGTTAAAGTTTAGCAAACTCATACGCCTGATGTTAATGAATAGGAACTGAGTAAATGGTATGAAAAAAAGAGGCACACCTTTAAGCTTACGGCAGGTGTTGAATCGGTATAGCTGCTCTACAGTAGCGTGTAGATGCTCTGAAGGTGCATGGGTGTCTCTTTGTCGGATCCACGGATGTTCCAATAACTGCACGGCCGTATACCTTAAACATAAAGCATCCATTTAATCAAACGTTTTGTAAAAATAATGTAGAAAGCAATACCTCTATTTTCGTCAATTTCATACTTTTTTAAAAGATATGTGCGGATGACGGGAAATACACACACAATTTATAACCCACCAAAGCCTTAAACACATTCTATCAGTCAGACAAAAGTATCTTTTTATTATGTGTGACGGACGAATCTCCTTTTTTTTTTTAATTGTGCGTAGTTATTTTTTTCTTGTTTTTTATCTGTTTTAGCAGGTGCCTACACCTATAATTCTTCGAGGCTGTGCTCGCCCCGCCATATTAGAGTATTAGGGAAAATATGACCGATTGAATTGATGACGACGCTCAATCAAAAGCACTTTTTTATGCACTGAAAACCTTCTAACATAACTGATGCTGTCAAATTCGATTTTACATCGGCCACATACACGGCGTCATATACAACATTTCAGCTTGAAATTGGTCTGCTGCATTCCTCCTTGTTTTTGAAATTATTAAACAATCACATAACAGCTAATATAATTTCTTAAAATAACCTAAGTAGTGTGCTAGCTTCGTTTACTTTTTTTTAAGTAAAAAAAAACATTATCTTAGGTCTTTATACTACTTAAGTAGCTTACTTAGTTTTCACAATTTTTTCTGTTTTCGATCATTTTCTTGAGACCGGTCTCAGCGAAATGTCTGTTCCTTTCCTTATACGCTGTTGCTACATTTTACTTTTTATTATCTATTCTAAAATGAGATTTTTATGTTGTAAAATGCGGCACCCGTTACGTATTGATTATGTCAGTGCTATTTTCAGTTAGGACAGTTGCCTCGAAATGCAAATACGTCCTTAGGATCGAATTGAGCTACGAAAGGTTTTCATGTCCCTATTCACATCACACCGTTCGGTACGACGGCGGTATACTGAGGAATCTGCCCTCTCTCTTAGCAGAAACTGGCACGAAATATAGCAAGTGCTAAATTACACTCTAACTTCATAAAAAATTGGAACCTCGTAAAATAGTCTGCGAGGTTTTATGTTAAAGACCATATAATGCCTATTATAGAGTTACGCTTGAAACAATTTATATTGCAATCTATTATAAAAATTAAAAACTTTTTTAAGATTCAGTTTAGAGATGAACATCATATTTTCTGTATAACTATGCATCCATTCTTTCCGCTTTCCTTTCCAACATAAGTGCTAAATATATTACTTATCGTGTTCATCTCTGGTTAGTTTTTATTTTTTATTATTATTAGCGACAATTTCTATCTTGAATATTATGATGTCAAAATTACAGAGCAGGCATTACTCAGGAGAACCTGTTACTGTGAGATAACCACTTTTCCAACTAAAAATATAAGGACATTCAAGCATAGAAAAGGCCTTCTCGTTATGTCCTCTTTTCAAACCAGTTACTATTAATGATAAGTAATCATAAGAAGTCTAATAACGAAATTTCGAATTCATTGGACTTGAAATTTTCACACTTTTTGAACAGTGATTACCCCGAAAATTTCTATTGTAGCTGAAGGTGCAGAAGTATCTGCGTAAAAGAGATGTATAATTTTCCACCTGCTGGCAAAAAATCAATTGCGTCGGAAATGAGCGCAGCGAACATTATCTCTAAGCTGCTACGTACCTTATTTTCAATTTAATGAAACATTACCGAATACCTAATATACTGAAGGTCATGTTTTACCATATTGCAAATACTCCTAGGCCCCCGACCATAGCGTAAAGTATTGAGTACATCTAAAAGCTGAAAAACCAAGCGCAAAACCATTTTTATTTCATATATGCCTAGTCTGTGTCTGATTTAGTCGTAGTCGTCTTTTCTGGATTAATAATATAGAATTTGTGATGTAATTTTCACAAACTGTCGGTGTTTCGCGGCAAAAAATGACCCGACTCATTATAGTCTTTATGAAAAAACAACAGTCGTTTTACTGAGCTCTATCAATTCTTAAAAGATCTGATTTGAACTTAACAACACTTTAGGTAAAGTATCTATTCTATTATGCAGCTTACGAGAAGTGTGAATACTTATGATTAGAAACTCCTTGAAACTGCCAAAGTGACTGGTGGTCTCACTAGGCTATTTACAAGACTTTCTTGTTTAAATATGATACTTGTTGCATATCAGCGGAACTGCAAATCTAGCCCTGTTGAGATACAAGAGCTTGACGCATCAGAGAGATCAACGAGAGATTTATGACGATTGACGTAGATTGATTAGGACGTTGTCAGTTAACGGAATTCGCCGGATTGTCCATTCGTTGCAGGCGCTCGTGTAAGTGATATTTCTATAGCAATTCTTTTTATAGAAAAAGCCATTTGTTAGGGATGCAGGATCAAAACATGCTTCTAGTGCTCTCTCTAGAACCTGTACTCCTTAAATAATTTATACAATATATTATAATTTGTACATGGCTTTTCCGTTTGGTCGTATTAATTAACACGTATATGATTATCTGAAGGTTTTCTTTTGTTTCTTGTCACTCTAGGTGTTAGTAACCAATACCGCTAATCATGTATTAGCATAAGCGCGGAACCTATCTATAGCAGTCGACAAGACCAATGATTTATTAGTGTTTCAGTTAGCAAGTTTCCTAATTTTCTCAGGATTTTTTTTCGGTAAATTTCATTGAAATGAAATTTTCTAACATTACCTTTAATCTAATTATGTGCATTCATATTAAAAAATGTCAACCATGTGCGATAGTCTACAACGGGTCGCTAAATTTAGATGACATTATATTAAGCGCGCAAGAAACAGAATATATGCCTTTTATAAAAAATGGTCAGTTTATCTTTAGAGACGATGTTGCGGTTAGACAATTGTACGAACTCGCGTAGAAGTCGAACTGGAAAAATCATGAGCGGGACAATATCTTAATATTAAGATATTGAGGAGGTGTGGTAGCATTTGGAACATTTGTACGTATAGTGATATCGACCCGTTACTCAGACAAATAAGGAAAGCGGAAGAAAGCATCGATCTTAAAAGTAAGGAGTTTAAAACTTCACTTTAAGATAAGCTTTACTTGCAATCAAAAACAGATAAGTACTTTGTATGAAGAAGAAGAAGAAGAAGAAGAAAACCTATCGGACGCTCATTCTGCAGCAGATAACCTGCATACGTTTCTTACAGCTTAAATATGCTCAGTGGAAAGTAAAAATGGGAGATTACAGTAAAGAAAACGATGCTTCTTTAGAATTTTTTTGGACATTCAAAAACACTATTGGGTTATTAATCTTTATATATCTACGTTGGCCCGTAAAAGCTTATCTTGAATAGTAACACAGTGTTTTTCTGGAAAAACATGTGTTTTTCCACTACAAAACTTATCTAAAAAATCTATTAGTCCAGTTTGATTTTACAGTCTTCACTTTGCGCTTTGCCTTTTGAAATGGCACTGGTAAACAACTAACAAATGACATAAGATGGACATTTGCTATTTTGTGCCATCTTTCGTTTTTAAACGACTATTTGGCAAACAATGGATCCAGCATTAAGCGCAAGACCCTCGTTTTTTTATCTCATAGGCTTAGTGTCTTTTTTTTTTTTGTTTATTGTCAGTAGAATCGGTGAACCAGAGGAATAAGCTTAGCTGCTAAGTTTCTCAGCAGTGCAGAAAAGGAAGAAAATCGAGTCCTGTTACTACTCCAAAGACGTGCGGACAGAATGTTAAGAACGAGATTTAGAAATAATCTTCCAATAGCATAGCTAATGTTTATGTAAAGCTAGGTAACGAAGATATAAGAGAACTGCATAAACTTAAAAACATGACATTGACCACTTTGTCTAGCCTAAGATGTAAAGGTAATATCGGATTAGTTTACTTAATTCATCTACTAAATACAAGTAGCAACGCGTGCCATCCCATTAATAGCAATGCTCTTAGTGAGATGTAGTTGGTATAAACTTTTCGTTTGTGATATCATGCTAGTGGCGCCATATACAAACAATGAAAACAAAGCCATCATCATACTCATTATATTAATGAATGAGAATGGCTAACGATACCGCGATTGAAAGGTCGCTCATAAACGAAATATTAAACTATCCTCAGTAATTAGAAATCTTTAACATTCAAGTAGCAACACGAATGTACTGATTATAAATAAAAGAAAAAAAACACACACACACAGTTACTAAACAAGGGTTGAAGCACTAATGTGTATCGGTTTTTCGTTTCAGCGTAGTTTCAAATTTAAGCGCCCAGAAACAACGAGATGTGAGGGCTTTGACCTGCGAAATGAATTCTATTGGGGATCCAGGCGTTAACATAAAGCAAAAATGAGATTGTGCAGCGATTATACTGATGTATGGAGAAAACCGATCTTTAGAAAAACAGTTAAGAAGTAACAAATTTGGAATAAGATCTAAAAATCTTTAATCTGGATGAAGTCCCATAGAATTACCAATTTATAGGAAGTTCGTCAGCAGCAAGTGAATCAAAATGACAGGTAACAATAGATATGGGTGTTGCAAGTGAAATTATTCATGAAACAGTAAATTAGAGTAGAAGTCACCCTAAAGCCATAATACTGATTCATGACAGAGGCTAAAATAGTTGACTCTCGAAAAGGCCAATCCTTAGCATGTAATGATAATTGAAAAAACAACAAGTAACTCGTTTTTTGAAACATTCAAGTTGGGCAAAGATTAATGCAATTACAGATTAGTGCGCCTATATAGGAAAAAAATGTCACAGCTATTGAGATAGGTAAATGTGAGCTACGATTCAACGAAGGCCAGAGCTTCTGCCCAATAAGACATTTTCGAGAAGTTCGTTGAAAACCACCTACCGGTCAAGGGGATTGTGCACGAGCATTTTAGAAACAAGATCCTTTGCTGAACTGCTTACTGCATCCCATATAGGACCTGACATCTGGAACAGGATAAATTCGGTTAGTTTCGTCGTCAGTTATTAATATCGAATTTACAAGTTGGAGTAATGACAATTAACTCCGAAGTTGTCACTAAAGGCAATCAACTACCGAACGCTGAGGGAGAGATTATAACTTTCAGCGGAATACTGAAATAGCGGATAATATTACAACTAATAACCTATTGTTACATATAGCTCACATTGTTATTTAACATTTGATGCCCTTAGGAGATTCCGGTGTGTAGTTTAAATTTTCCGCCACTTGAACCTTATGTGCGGTTACGTATATAATTAGGTTGAAACATACGTAATGTCGCCTTTTCATCTTAGAAATGCAGCGTTTTATTTGAAATCTAGCAACACATCATTATGTGTTCGATGACCTTGTTTCATTTTTAATTATCATATTCTTGCCTTTTCGCCGGACACGTTTGGTTCTGATGCTGAAAAGCTCTTTTTTTTTACCGTGCTTTTAAGACTGTTTTCACTGCCAAATGTACGGTTACTAATTTAATTTGCCACTAATCGGAAAAAGTAATAATCCGTAAGCGCCCGCTCTACAGTATATGGTACGTGCGAGAGCACCTAGCGCTCAAGCTTTCGCATGGTTTTTTTAATGACCTTGGCCGTATCTCGCCTGCATTGTCATGGAACAGAATGGCTTTGTCTTGCAATTTGCTATTTTCCGTCGGACAACTTTACTTAATCGATGCAAATGTTCCGTACACAGATCTTTTTTGACCCTCTCTGTCCATATCAAAAAGTTACCAGTCTATAAGACTCTTCCAATTAAAAACCGTGTTTTTCTTTCGGATTGAAGATTTGGTTAAAAATCAAACTCAGGCGTATCTCTTCTTTTCTTTCTTCTATCTTCTATACTGACGTAGAGACACAACTTCTTATCACCGTTAACAATTTAGTGCAAAGATCTGTGATTGTGGCTGGTATTGCCTGGTGCTGGGCTAAATGTCTACGGTTAATGACACGTTGTTTCCTTGCGCGCTTCACCCATTCTAAGGTATACCAAAGCTCCTAATATCTGGTTACCTGACGATAGTCGAATGTTCGTAGGGTTACCTTATCTGCGAATGACCCAGTTGTTTGCCAGGCAAGGTCTTCGGACGGTCAACCGGGGCGAAATATATATACTTCAAGTCCGAGACCCCATCTTCAAACTTGGCAAACTCTTTTAAGCAGCCCTCCCAGTTAGAAAGTCTTCACTAATCATAGAGGCATAAATATCCGCGGCAGCTGTTTAATATTAACAAAAAGTGAAGTAGGTTTAGAAAATGTTACCAAAACAAGAACTTCTTGATAATACTCTTTCCAGATATATTCATTTTTGGAAACTAAATGGAATTTTTAAAATAGGCATACTAGGAAAGCATTCGTTTGCGAAGTTGACTCGATTCACAATAGATATCTTATGCACGTGTGAGTAAGTTAGCCTTAAACATTTTTTGTTGGCTGCAAAGCACAGAATCCCGGGCTAGCAGATTTGACGTAAGATTTTTGTAAATATATTCGTGAAAAATCTACGTTTGCTCTACTTTGCCTTTTTTGCACCTCGCTTTTCCTATATAAGTAATATTTTCAAATCTTTAGTTGTAGTATGTGAACAACGCTTGAAGTAAATCTAGCAGATGTATGTCAATCCAAACAATATCGATTACATATATACTTAATAATATCCATTATTCGTTCCTGACGTTTGAAAGTTTGCTCAGCATCCAGTACGCAAATACAACGGAGTTACTATTTGCGGGACCAGAGTGAGGATTCATAAGCTTAAACCGGAGAATTGGGCTCATCGACCTTTTTTATGAAACTGATTGTTGGAGACTCACTGTTTACGATAACATCGTTCACGGCCCGTTAGGTATGTTACACCTCCCAAAAATCTTTTGAGTCGTCTTGTGCAAAAGTTTAAAACGACGGGGTCCGTATATGTTATTTGGCGCCTTCAGCATTTACGGAGACGCTTCACAAATGTTGGTACTGCAATAGCTGAGTAAATGTCAGGGAATCCAAATATTAAAATTTCTTGCCGGTCGCCTGATACCACTTAGCGTGTGTTACACGAGCACCTCAGTATTCGGTTCTACATTATAATTTTCGGTCAAATGTGACCAATTTTGGTTATAGAAATAAGCTAAAAGACTCTTTGTGGTTCAGACTGGACAAGTTATACTTGAGTGCGAGATCCGAAAAAGGCGGTGCCACTTATCATTGTATATTAAAGCTGAACTTGTTGAAGGAGAAGCCTGGCGAATGCTCCGTCTCCCGAGATGATGCGATTAAACGCCGCTGGGCTTTGTCTATGAGATTTTTCATAAGCAAAGCCTATGTATTTTACTATTAGAGACCCAAAAAGAATGTATCCAACGTAAAAATTTAACAGTTACGCCCAACTGGTGTGAGAAACATCGAAAAGTATGTTTCGTCTTGAACTTTAGAAAAATGTTGTTGTGAATATTAGAAGAATGGTTATCATTCGTCAAAGTTTAAAATTGGTGCTTTGAGAATAAACAACCGTTAAAATCGACCACTTGTGTGAAGATATCACTAAAGTGCTTTTCTCTCAATTTTTTTAGGTAACAATTCTTGCTACTTTCTTCTACTACTACTAATTGACCAAATAAAAATCGTCTTTTGTATACACATCGACTACAAGCAATGCCTTATAAAAATATACGTGTAACTGTATTACAAAACAAGCCAGAGTAAAGAAGGAAACAGGAAACCTGAGAGCAAAAAACTTTTATACCTAATCTTTATTCTATCATTAATTTTTTAAAAAATATTCTTTTAATACATTTACGTTTAAGATGCGCCAGTTTATGCTTGATTGCTTACGGAGTAATGAGAAAAGTATCGACAACTTATATTTGTGTATTTATCCAACACACTTTTCAGGAGCTATACGCAATCGTGTATTTGATTAAAAATGTTGATTGCCGAAGATCTACTTCGGGATACATTAAAGGTCTATAAACTGTCACTTAATTATCACGTTAAATAGATTGCAAAAAGAAGTGCAAATGGTTACAGGGAAAAAGTCGACAAGAGTAAGTAGAAACTCATGCTTAAGCGTGTACAAATTTGTCCTATATATATATATATATCCACACGGACTTCATGGCATGGTTAAAAGGAACTCGATTATTTCAAGCTTTTTCTCAGTGAATTGGTTGATAATTGCCATATTAAACATGTCAGAGAACACTGTGGTTGTGAGCTTGTCGGTCAGCTTGCTCGTCTTCACGACGTCGTGGCAGCACTTCATTGCTTGTTGTTAGGAGACAAACCATTGAATAGAGGCAGGTCATATCTGTCCGAGAAATCGGTCGCAAATTGGCCCTATAAATTCAAATTGGTATTAAAACGGAAGTACAGAATAGGTTTTCCTACAAAAGTGAAATGTTGTTGCGTCAACTTCACATTCAATTTGGTCGTATACAAATGTTTCTGCAGAATTAAAGCTGCTTTGTCTGATCACCATGATAATGGGTTACGATGACTCAGTCATATTACTAGCGTAGATAAACACTAGACTGAGTTGTTAAGAGAGAAAAGGTCGATTATGTCATAATGATCATATACAATGGTCTATGATTTGTTTGAATACCAAGCGCTTTAATTATGTGGGCATTAATTTGGGCTATCACAAAAGCTTTAATTTTTCTTGAACCGAACGGATTTGATACAGCGCATGCCAATTTACTGTGGTATTGTGCATTATATGAAGACAAACGAATTGACCGCTTAAACTAATTTCTGACAAAAAGATTACTTTGTAAAGCTTTTCTGTTTGACACTTGATATGTGAGATACGTATGTACAAAAAAAAGGTTAGAAAAGTAGACAAGACCTTATAGTCTTCCTATCTTCTCTTCGATGCTGTTGTGACGGAAATTATTAACTGCTTCACATATCACCCTATAGCCAACTCCTGTTGGGCGAAATATTCTAACACAACATCATCTTGGCTAGGGACACTTCAAAGTTCATTGTCCTAGTTACAAAAGGCTTCATGGTGGGATATTCCTGGGCATTTTTGTTTAAAACTTATTGGAGCGGGTGTACACTCGTGATACTTAGAATTTCTTCGTATCGCCCTTGTTTCGTTGTGCCTAAAAATTCCTCGCAAGTGTCCCAATGCAGGGCTTGATATGAGTATATCAAAATATACGCGATCCTGTAAAATTCCGACAGTAATTGTTATTGTTACGTTCATAGTTATATAGTCGCATCGTCTATAGCTCAGTTGAAGCTCCCTGTTTCTTCAGAAACACTAATGCTGAAGGAAGCAAATGTATTGCACATATTAACGATATGCACCTCTCAGACATTATTCCATCGATTTTTTTAAACTCAACCGGGCATCACGTTTCGCATTACATCCACTGTATTAGGCGCTGCTTCCAGCTTTTGAAAATCCCGAACGTTGTCAATCTGTTTATTACATTGGTTGAACCTGGCTGTCTGGCGTTACTTTGCCAGAAGTTTATGCTGTTATGTTCAAAGTGGGATCTATATGTATACAATGTTTTTCGAAGCAAGTTTCCTTTTCCAGTTGCAGGTCGAATCCGCCAGACATGATGGACATCGCGCATCCTGGCCGAGGATGGCTTGAGGAAGACATGTGAGCAATGAAGCGCCTCCGATGGCAAATGATTCCGGCTTTGGTTACGAGTCTACACGTGTACGGGGTTGTATAAAAAGATCGTAAAATCGGTTTATGAAAAGCAATAATTATTGATACCAAAATAAAATGTCTGTCATGACATAATAGACCATCATGCTCCAATGATATTGTAACTTAATTTCGAATAATCATTTTTCTAATATTATAGTCGTTAGTCGTTTCTTGCTAATATCATAGTTACGGTGTTCACCATAAAACCAAATATTTTAAATGCATTCCCGACTTAATGGTCGCTAGACGGTCATGCCCACCTTATTAATATCCAGTCTTACATAGAAACTTGAGAATATATCTATCCGGACATATTTCAGCTGAATACTATTTGTCGTGAATAATAATACCGTTGAACTCTCGTTCCTCTCGCCTTGCGATTTGATTTCAACCATTTTTCAACCTACTTCTACCTATAATCCCATGTGCCGAACCCAAATCGTTGTTTTTTCCGGATAGGGTCTGATTCAACAGGTTTAGACAAATCTCCGCAAGTAACCTAACCTTTTTGTCTCCTACATATTGGCATAAAGACACCATTTCTCATTAGTTGCCACAAGTCTGCGTAGGAATCCGTCATTGCTTGTTAATCAATGTGGG
Organism: Varroa destructor; assembly: GCF_002443255.2. Classification (NCBI taxonomy): domain Eukaryota; kingdom Metazoa; phylum Arthropoda; class Arachnida; order Mesostigmata; family Varroidae; genus Varroa; species Varroa destructor. Next base: position 903,577 of record NW_019211454.1, on the reverse strand, counting down.
ACGAGATGCCGAGAGGCGATAAACCACTGTGCTGAGCTGCAGCCAGAGTCTTTGATAACTTTTAACAAAATCATATAGATTCAGAATACCTTACAATGACCGACTATTCGCGGTCCATTCTTTTAGGATGCACTCAAGAATTGGGCGCCGGCCCGGCCGTCTTTGTTCAAAGGTGCCTTTGAGTGGTCTTCATCGATTTCGGAGGTTTGGCCGGAACAATACGCCTCCTCCAAGATAAGAATCTCACTTTCAAATGTAGCTAAAAATCTCCACACTGTTTTTTCATTAATTAAGTCCCTACTACAGGCGGCACCAATATCCCAGGTTGCTTTAGCTTTGACCCATCCAACCCATTTTTGAGCCGGTTTTTGGCCCAGCTTTCTAACTCCAAAAAATGGCTAGAAAACTATCATACAAATGCGCTTTTTTTCACCTGAAGCATCTATATTTAGAGCCCGATTTCAAGATAAAATTTCGCTCATTACAAAACGAAATTATAGTGAGCGTGCTGATCAAACGCATTTAAGCGGTAATCTATAAGTAAATGACCGATGAATATGTAAAGCGAAAAGGAAATATTTGAATAACTTTATGTCTTAGTCTAAGCTTCACTTCCATACTGCTTTCTTTAGATGACTCCTAAAAATCCAACTTGCTAGTTTTTGTATCAGGACAAGGTTTGCTACGGTTGTCCGCAGGTATGGCTAAATTTAACTTACTATCGATTGTAGAAAATAAAGAATATGTATATATATGTATATATATATCTTTTTAACAAACTGTTATAGGGCATATGAGGTATATACTTGTGAATTTGTGAAAAGGTGTTAATGTTATTACTGTTATTCTTGTTCATGTTTATGTCATGCCCCGATTCCACTGTAAACAGGCTGCTGCTCTTGGTTAATAAAGAAAATTAATGTTTTCTGTGAATTACAAAATAATATTATAATTATTTCGCAAGAGACAGCCATAAATGAACAACAGGCTTATCTAAGAGAAAAAAAAAATATATATATATATATATATATATAATCGGTTGAAACCAAAGGAGATGTGTGTCAATAAAAAAAAAAATAGATTTAAATGTTGTTTCATTTGAGAGCAAATCGAAGTATGTAAAAAAAGATATTTATCATCTTGAGGCATCGCCGTCGAGGAAGTAATACGAAAGAAAATGTCTTAGGTGAAACAGGTTTCCCAGGTGGCATTTGAAAATGCGTATGTTATATTGCCATTCTTTCAGCTGCTCTAACGTGTTTAAGAATAGCTAACGGCCTTTCTGCTGAAATAAGGACAACAGTCTTAAAATACAATTGCACGAGAACAGCCACTGGGAAAAAGCAAGCATCTGATACGATCCGAATTGTAAGAGAAAAATGCGTTCAGGTACAAATGTGTTGTCCAAGGAAAGCAATTTTTGCCAATTCTCAAAAAAAATATACGCATTGATCCTTTTATATTTCGTCGCTTCACTATTGATAAAAATAAAATTTGTCACTATTATAAAATATCTGTCATAAATTTCTATTAGTTTTTTGCTAAGTTAAAGAGTGTATATAAAAGGAAAATGTCCGTCTGTTAGACAAAGATTCTTGCCTTACTGTACAGTGTGGCATGTATTATTTAGTCAGTTATTATAGATAATAGAAGAAAGAAGAGCACAGATGGCAAGTTCAACTGCGGATGCTGAGCCACACGTCTACAAGAGGTAGATTTACCACGCTAGCATATGATTAGTACGTAAATGTACTACAGAGACTTCACCAACGTCTATATCTCGTGCGAAGTTAAACAATTAAGGAGATTACCTAATTTTAGAAGATATAAATAGAAAGTATTTTAGGTGTAGGAAAAGTGCAGATGTGAATCTGTTGATTGACATTGTTAAATCGTAAGAAAATAGTAGGACATGCCTAGAAACTCTATGACTTGAGTAAAAGATGGTCAATCATCCTCGTAAAACTCGAGAGGTTGTCAATAGGGTTAAAGGCTTGGGTTACCTAGGATCACCCCTTGATGGTAAAAAGCACTACTTTGAGAGAGAGAACAACAATAGACTATTGAGTCTTATTGTCTAATACAAAAGATCTCAACTATCAGTACCATTAGATACGCTGATGACGCACACCAGAACCACTACACTTAAAGGCTACAGACGGGATGCACGATAATGAACTCGTATTCCAAACACTCTAAACGTATGGTCTTCGGGTATCATCTCATTTTAGCGACATGGTCTCCTAAAGGCTTTAAAAATTAGCATCAATGACTGGTTGACTTACATTTGTTGAACGTAATGTTCGATTGATGAATATCTAATTCGAAATGAATATCTATATGATAAGGATCATATAGTAAATAGTATTAGACGCGTAAAAATTATATACTCTGTGTAGTTAACTATTATTACTCAGATGTATGCAAAGGTTACACGCACGCACCCATCGAGATGCGATCGGTAAATCAGCCCTTCACTGAACTGATGCATAATGGCTTCAGACTGGCATAAGCAGTATCTAGAATAAGTTACTTTGGACATCAAGGGAGTCCTGACGGCTCCAATCTACTGGTAGTAAGAGAACGTTCATCACTGGAGTAAAGGTGACGTCATGAAAAACCCCTTGTAGCAAGTCCTGAGCGTACGTCATAACATGAAATTAATAAGTGTTTCGTTATAGATTTCAGCCAGTTTACAAAGCTACGGATAGTGTTTGTAAACGGTTCGATTGTGTGTTTATATAAAGAAAGTCGGTACTATTCTGCAAATGATCGATACCAACGTGGATGATACTATGGTAGGACGTTGTGTCTTAATATTACGGCTGTTTTCTCCATAAACTATGCATTTGATTTTGCGTATACGAAAAGCGGTTTTATAAAAACTGTTTTTCGTATACGAAAAATACTACGCTACGTGCAAATGCGTCAATACTATTCCTACAGTTGTTAATAATATGCTAAAAAACTTGTGCTATCGATCTAAATAATACTTCAATTATTTGCAACTCGCTCAATATTTGCTTAGCCTTCTCTTCAAAGTAATTTTTTTCACGTTTCTTTGAACTTTCTTTGAAATTCACTTTAAAGTTATGTGTATTGTTACATACCGAGAGTTACTTATCGAAATCAGTTGTACTACTGCGACAGGAATGGATTCATAAGCAGGCACTTGATCACGTTATTCCTCTTTTACTCAGCTGAGGTGGTCGTCTAATTTTATGGAGTTTTAGGACTATAGGATTGGCTTTTTTGTGTTTTTAGTACTATAAATGCATTTGAACTAAATTAAGTATGCTGAGTGGATACGTCTATCTTACATCGACGGGTGGCAGTAAATGAAAGATGGCAACATCTTTAAATTTCAGCAGCTGTTTAAAAAATAATTACTCAAGACTACTAAATAAAAATAAGACTAAGTAGAACAGTGTCACTCCAGTCGTCTCAAATCAACAACACGGCAAATATTGTACATTAAGCCAATAGTAAGCTTCTTGTGGCTAAGCTTTACTCATTTCCAGATTAAGGTGTACTCGATTTCGAACGTCGAAAGGACAGTGTGATCATTTAATTCCTGATATGTTGAAGTCAGAGCGCTTACTTCGATTGTATACTGTGCGATTTCGTAAAAAATGAAGCTTTGTGGTACCTAACAAACAGATATCACTTGACAATGCTTATTTATTAAATAACTGTTTTTCGTCAGCATTAAATGCAATAAAGTTAATCCTCAGTTCTGATCCTGATTCTTAATGAAGTTGTCGGAACCCTTTCGTAACTGCGAATCAGACTAGATCAGGTAATTGATAAGAATCTATCGACGGAAATTGCAAAGTAGCAGCACTAAAAATTCGGCGGCAGGTTCTCGAGCGTCTAATTATTAGACAATTAGATAGCCCACAATCGCTTAAATCGAAAAACCTAAGTCTAGGCTTTTTTTTTACTATTAGTCTTGACGGTACGTCCTCAATAATATTAGCACTTAAAGTACTAATAAAACAGTTCGGCGTTGAGACGCGCCACTGAAGACAACGAATTTATTTGCAGAGACCCAAAAATACATAGGTCTCTTCTACGAGTAAATTTTACGTGAAGCTCTTTCCACGCCGCCCGAGATTCTTACTCCGTCGACACTTACAAACTTAAAACCTCACGTGCGCTCCTATGCTTACTTTAGTTAGCATTAAAAAAACTCCATTAAAACCTACAAGCTAGAAGGGCCCCTAAAGTTTTGTTTGCTAAAATTAAAGTCCTGTTAGTAGTGAATAATTCAGATAGATAGTGACTAAGGCCAAATGTAATAGCTGCTATTAAGAGCCTAAATTATTAGAAAAAAAAGGAGCTAGACATACACTGTTGTGTTCACCTAATACGACTCAGTTCAGGTTCCCATCTTTAACGAGCAGGGGTTCTCGAAATCGGTGTCGACCGTAGACCTGGTGACAAAAGTTACCAATTTGTAAAGACTTCTATGGTTTGACCTTCATAATCTCGTCATAATGAACTGCTTCGATTAGGGATGACAATCGCCTATGGACGACGTAGCTGAGGACGATAAAGTAGAAAACGGACTACTTTCTATAGAGTGCGCGTTGCAAATAATCGTGACGTGTATCCCCGTTACAAGGAGCAAATGTTACAAGCTGCATATCTGTCGTCCATGCCGATAGGCTACTTATATGCATGTATCCATGATCGATTCCAAAGATTTATTCGAGTATGAATGGAGTGGTCAGCCAAGTTACAAAGTTAATGTTAAAAAAACTTTTAGTCTTTAAGGACCAGCCATCGAACAGTTAGCGGCTTGGCCGACCGCTGCATTCCTTTTCGAATCAGCGCTTGATTTCTAAGATTCGTTCTCCTCTCGTTGCAAAAATTGCAAAAATGAAACGCTAAGTGGTATCTATTTAAACAATATTTCGTTCTCATACAGAAGCTTCTAAAATTATTGGCACGGGTCATATATATCTATCCTTTCCAAGTGCGTTTTTACCATGACTACTTAAAGCAGGTTTCATCCATAATTCTTGACGAGGCACCAATTTGAGTGTGTGTCATTTCGTAAATAATTCGATGACCATAACAATATATGCGTAAAGTATCTGGGCATAAAAGCAGTTACTTATCAGCCCGTGTTGATTAAATACGCTTTTACATAGTTCCATATATTATTAAGTGTTAATACGTATAGGCCAACAAAATAAAAAGAACTAGAGATTTATTTTAACTTCCAATTACTCACATGAATGTAATTTCCGACTATAAAAAGTGCTCTTCTGTGCTCCCAATGTGCGATTAGCCACATAGACGCAATTCAGCGTCAATCTCACAACGGCTTCTGTCAAAAATTGTAAAATTGCGGTTCAGTCTGATTTATTTCTACTTTCTGGCTAACTTTTATTTCAATTTCAGTCGTTCGTAATTCGGTATGGATTATTACGCACAGTTTATAGTAAACTCTTGGTGTTATATATATTTAAAGAGCGTGTGTGTTAACAAAGCAAAATGTGTATATATATATTTGGCTGAAAGGTACGTGGCCATGGTATCCATGAACATATGGCCAACATGAGTTGACAGATGTTTACTACGGCCTCATGGAACGTTGCTTCATAGGTTCGTTACTAAAAGCTCGGATATGTCCAGCAAGACCCACAAAGCGCATAATCATGGCTTGTAATACTCCACACTTGGGCTGATATTTGGCAATATTAACCTGCATTTCCCGGATTTTGGCAAGGGACTAACTTCAGGATGACTCCTGTAGTAAGACCTCATGGTTCAGATGTGGGGTGATACGATATATAGAAAGTAAACGTGGATAAACAGCTGCAAAATAAAAAAGAAACCTCTACTAGTCTTCATCGCTAATGTTCAAAACAAAGCGCAACAACGCGCATTTTAAAGAAATATAGTCTCAAAGTTGGACGTTTCACATGGCTATTCTACATCTGCTTTACATCTTTGTTTGCTGTCAAACTCTGTTCCAAACAATTTCGAAAAACGTTCTGTTCTCCATGATATGAGTATGACAATATGTGTCGGTTAAAACAATGTCAGTCGCAGCAGTATATCGAAATAAAGGACATGCATTCATTCGCTATGCTTCGTAGTAGAGCCTCTTTCTACGGCAAGCCTATGATTTGATCATGGCGAAAGCAAGAGTTTTTTGATAATGTACATGCTCATACTAGCAAATTAGTGTGTCTTTAATTGAGTAGACATGCATTTTTCGGAAGAAAAACTTACAGCCTTTCAACAGCGTAACTTCTGTATCTAGCGGATTATTAGCATAACTGAGTGAAGGTTTTACATGCTTGTCGTGCTTGTGAAGGGAAACGTGCTTGTCGCCACTTCGCAAATATGTATGGTGATACTTTGTCACAAGTTTGTAGACTAGAAATTGACTCCGTGGCGGAACTGAGTATTAGCTATATAAGCGCCCGTCAGAAGCGGGGCATACAAATAATTTCATCCAAGAATCTGCTTTCATTTAAATATAGCTAACAAGCAAACGCATTTAAACGTAACGTCACACATATAGTGATATCGTAACAAACATAAGCTCACACGCTTGAGATAACTGGCTGGCACCACCCTTAATTTGTATACCGAAGGTCCCAGCTTACAAAGGCAATCTCCTACCTAAAAACATCCATATATTTAGCTAACTCTGTAAGTAATTAGATTTTGTCAATTTTTTTTAAGTTTAATTTAAAAACTTAGAAGCCATCAAGAATTTCATTCATTTAAATATTGTATATATGTACACAGGAATATACCTAGTTGCCTATCTCGTAGTTTGCATATGATATATATTTGTACTATAGCATGATCTATTCGCGTTGTTTACTATTTATTGAGCATATAGCAGGGTACCATGTAAAATCTTTAGATCAATTCTGCGCGTCGTGCTATTCTAACTCGGTCTTCAAGGAATAATTGTTTGTTTTAACATCTTGTGAAAATATAATTATTTTTGCCAGCCAAAGACGTTCGTTTAATTTATCCTCATCCTTTGGACACCAACCTTCAATATCAAGGCGTTGTGATAAGAAACCACTTACGACGAGACATTTCTGCCTTTGGAAAGATGGATAATGATATTATAAGCTTATTTCCTAAATAGCGAAGGTCTTCACTGACGGCCATTAGAAAATTAATGTTAGAGCAGAGACACGCATTCTAGAAGATACTAAATGCCGATCAGCGCCAGTAACGGCAAACATATTATCCTGCTTTCTTTACATGTCTTGAATTAACTTTTTTTAATATCGTTCTAGGAGAGGAGTATTTATACGTGGGCACAACATATCTATCTAGATCAAGCCGAAGAATCATATAATCCCATATTTTGAACATGTGCTTCACTGAAGATATATTAAGAATAAGACTGCTGATGCGAGAGGCCGTATCTATTATATGATTCTATATTTTATTTGCCTATAAAAGGGAACTCCCAAATGTTAGCAATCAATTTGTTCCTTCATAGCCTGCTGATCTAAGTAAAATAGCTCGCATATGATGCGGAAGTGCAGTCAATTGCTCTATGAATTCTTAGCGGGTCTGGCTATTTCGAATTTCCATATATATTTAGGTCATTGGCACATTTTTTGAGTAGTTGCTGTTTGTTGGGACGCGCCTCTAGGCTCTGCGCGAAAATTGTTTACTGGGCTGGGCCCTGACAGATCCCGGAGGGACAGGTTGCTTAGTGAAAAAGGTTGGCACCATGCAGCCGCTAACCAGCCGTCAGAGACATCAATGAAGTTTTTCGAAGATACGCGATAACTTGCAGTATATTACATGTCAACTCTGAGCAGTGTTGCTTGCGGTGGCCCGATTATAACATACTTATAGGAGTTGCAAACTCCTTTCTAAGCCATCTTTTTGGGGACCAAGGAATTTTTTTGATAGCATAAAGTAGTGTATTAAATCAATGACAATTCTTTCTATTAGATGAACAGATATGACCAACAGATCTATAGCTTTCTGAAGTGGTTTTCAAAAAACTGGAAGAATTCCTCTTTCGAAAGTTTCAGTAAAGCCAATAGGTAAAGATACAACGAGAACAAACAACTTCGTCAAAAAAGACTGGCGGCGTTTAGCCTGGATTGAGGCAGTACTTTCACTTAATCCGACGAAATTTTGCAACGTGAACCTTGGAAGTAATAGTGTGATTAAAGCATGCATTAGATTGCACCGTCTAGTTGGAAGTAGTTCCGTTTAGGTATTTTAGTAATGTAGCACTTTATCAACAGTCACGCAGTGAGCACGGGCCGGTGCGGCAACTTCATGAGAGGTACACATTCAGTTGCTACCGAAAGGAACTTCTTCAACTTTATGTCGCCTAGCCACCCAGTCGGTATTACAAGGTATGCATATGACTTAACTGCAGTTCAATTGTAAAACGAGTGAAAAAAAGTTTAACGCGCAAAAGAATAGAGCAATTGACCTGGTTAAACGAGCGCAGATACAAGAAAACAACGTGATATCAATCCGCAATCGAGTTGTAGTGAGTAAAGAGCCATCACTAATTTATGAGTTCCAAATTAACTGCGATTGCTTTTCTATTGTGTTTTAGGAAATTTAAGATGCGCGTCGATGCCTCTCTCAGAATATTCTCAGTGTGCTTGAGCTGCATTTTTTTTTGCGTTAATCCTGTGCTGAAGTAGTAATTAGAGTACTTTGGAATACCCTATTTATTATATGGATTCAAATTTACTTATTGTTTTCTATAGCCCAAGAAAGCGTGAACAATTTTCGTAATCGTTTCGTGCTGTGTATTCGATTGGCTAAAGTATATACTCGTGAATGGGAACCATTATAGCAAGAACGAGTAAATAATACAGAAGGCTTTCCCCAGAAAGGGTCAATATCTTATTGAAGATAATTCTGTTTGTCAGCTAGAAGTGGGGTTCAGTGAAATACTGCAGTCAACGTTAGTAGCGGTGTTGCACCGGTGCCTGAATAGAATTTTCGCACTGACTCCGTGCTCCCTATCTTGTCAACACTGCAGGAGCTTTTACACTTTGCTTGCAGTAGATTGTACACTTTTGTGTTTGGCGACGCCTTATCGATAGGGAAACCTCTCTGGACATACGCCTTGGTATCTACCCAGTCGGACATTTAATGACCGCAAAAAAGGGGCCATCATAAGGCCGTGAGTCTAGTTTACACTCTGTAGACACCCGTAGAAGTCTCTCAAAAAAACACTGTTCTTTGGTGATGCCTGAGTGGGAAATCTATCACTAACGTGGTTTAGGTGGCAATGAAATCGATACCAAAACTGGTGTAGTTGGCAACTGTTTTCCTACCGCGAGCAACAATATTTTGATGAAAAATGAACGATCATTAAATCTCAGGCTTCACAATCACTACAGACTCTGACTAAAAAGCTCAAGATTAATTTTTGGATGATATTAAAAATATGCTTTCGCGAACTACTCTGCCTCTTCTATAGCTTTGAAACCAATGTTATGATATCGAAGACTTGTGGCGAATCTTTAAATTATAAGCTTTTTCCTTCACTTCAGCTTATAAGCGGGTAGATCTTCAGAGGCTCAAAACATTAGCTCTCATGTATCTTCGTGCCTACAGTGAAAAGACTTCTCAAATTTAACTCCTTCAGGGAGACAGAAACATAATATACGTAATTGGCACGTTTGCAAGTAAAAGTATGTACCCTGCGGTGTTATTACATAATTCCAAGTACCTTTTGCTGTTCCCGAAACTGTTCCTCTAAACATCAGTAGTCTGTTTCAGTTTAAGAGAAATATTATCAGATTTTAATTTTAATGCTTCATTTTACATCCACATAGGCCTCACAGTTATGCCGCTGCTCTTTTCAAGCCTAAGAGTACTGTTGAAAAAAAAAATCTGTTTAATGACAGCGCTTCGTAAATCCGCTTTATAGTTCTGATTCGCTACATCCTAAGACTAACGCGGAAGTTTTCTAAAATCAAATTGGCCACTTAATTCCCTTACCTGTAAATGGAAAGTCAAGAGGCGTAAATGCGATTACAGTGATTAAAGAAACGTAATGTTGTCTTTAAAAGAAGCAAAGTTCTCGAATTGAAACCCTTATGTTTGTGGCACAAAAGAAATTGCAAGAGTAACTTTGAGATATTAGCATGAGGGCTTCATTAAGGTTAATATGAATATCGTAGGGCATAAGTTTCAAACCCTCCACTTCAACTTCTAATTTGAAATGCAGTTGTATTACAAAGTCCACTGTGCTATACAGGTCAAGGAATAAGCGCTAAAGAAAGCGTAGCGAAAACAATGATTGTGCTTGCAATAACTAAAGGAACGTAGCTGAAGTTTCTTGAAGCAAAATGTATGACCTATTGAGCTTAGACATACCTCGTTTGTTTTTTCCGCTTTCTTTCCTATAGAGCATTAGAAATTAGATCAACGAACTCAAATTAACTCTGCGCCAATAACCAGACTACTTGCAGCTCAAAAATCACTAAGCTGGCAAAAAAATTGCCATATTATCGTTTTTTCAAGTATTCGAATAAAGATTATGAAAAATATAAACTGGCTTCTATCAAATAAAATTATACATGGGCGCACCGTCCTCAAACCGCTAGAGTTGTCTAACTAAACGCCAAAAAGTAATATCTATCCAATATTCTGTAATAATTATAATAGGAGTATACATCCTAAATGATAAGTCGTAGATACCGTTGAGTCTATACCACTAATTATCAGTTTTTGTCTCTACGTCCATCCATGTGCTCAATTGAATAGGCAATTTAGGTAAAATTCCTCATCCTTGTCTACTAAGTGTAGAAGTAGGAATTTTAGTGATTCTTTAATACCTTACACGATCAGATGGTTGGTTCCCATTAGCTCAATACCAACACATAAGACATTATGGGAGGCCCTAATGGTCAGTGGTTGACAACATGGAAAGAGCCCAAAATGCTGCCTACGTAATAGAAAAGAGTCAAATGGCCTTGTATCGAGAAGATAATAACTAGTTACTTGTGTGTTTTTACGGATGATTTTTTATAACACAGCAATAATTCTATTTCATCATCGAATGGTTGTTTTAAAGCAATCCGACAAAAGTGTTATAGAAATGTGCTCTGCTTCAGAAACCTACCACATATTTAGTGCGACAGATGAGTTCTTCGAGCCTGTCACCCGTTCCATTGAAGGGAAGTGATCCACAAAGCAGCGTATAGAGAAGAACACCGCACGACCATATGTCGCTAGGTTTACCATAACCTAGACCTCGCAGAACCTCAGGGGCACTAAAGTGGCAACCATTCATACCGTTACCGTCTACTCGCTCTGTAAAATACATCAAAACAAGAGATGAACAAAGTTACCTTTTAATTAGCGTCCGGTCATCGGTTAATGTATTACGTATACAACCCCAGAGGTGCAAGAAGGCTAGGTGAGTTACATTTATTTATAAATTTTTATAACAAAAAATAGGTGACTGTGGTAATGTTGCTGTATTAAAATCATTTTGTATTATCACATTTTTTTGTCGCGGGGTGACTTTATAAATAAATTCTATGTATAAATATGGATTTTTTAATCAAAATACGATTAAATTACTAAAATATTAAATTAATTGTTTTTCTAAACTTCACAAGTACAAAAGTCACAATTTATTGATACATGAATACTATTAATCCTACTGTTATCCAATAATTATACGAATATTTCATTCTCATTGCATCTAAAATAGACGTGCTGCTTTCTTACCGCTAGCGGCAGCAGCTACCTCAGATAGTCCCCTTTCCGCTTATTATCCCTGTTAGAAGTCGTGTTCTCTAAAGTTTTGAAATATTTCAGATCCTTTACTGACAAGTCCAATGATTCCCATCATGAATGAAGTAAAGGGAGCGTAAAAACGGTGTACTTTTGCATCTTTTTTGCGTTCGCGTGTTCCGCTATCCATCTTATTGGCTATCCATCTTAACATACGAGCGACTAATGTGAATGAAACAGTTACGTTTTTTATTACGCATTTCTCTTTCAGATCGTAATGATGTAGTTACGCCATATAGCCCTCTTTCCTAAAGGAAGCGCCAAATTAGTTGGCTCAAGCGGCGAAGGCGCTCTTACTTTTCGTGGGGTTTCCTAAATAATCACAGTTAGCTCTGCATGTCTTTCCATCCTACACGGACTTCGGGTGGGCCGAAGGGATGTAAGCCATCACCGCAGCGTCACAAAGAGCATATTTATAGGGATCTCGTAAAGATGGCTCTAACTTCAGTGAAGTTAATGCGTGAATTCGATTTGCGGATACCTTACCTCCGTGTTATGTTATGCTATGGCGAAGTGCGGTTTCAGCTAGCTACTTCAAACTACCCGTTAAATTCACTCATTTCTATTCCTAGCCCTGCGTTGATGCTTGCTAATACTCTTTTGACAAGGGGTTCTCTTGCACTTAACGCAGGGTTCGGGAGAGCCGTGCATCCTGCCTTTGTTTTAGTCGCTTTTATTTCTCGGTGAGCTTTATAGCCTTTCTTATGTACTTGCACGTTGCTGTCTAGCTTTCTCCGTTCTGAGGCATCTAGTTCATCACGGCGTCGGTCCTAAATGGGCGCCCTCTTTGCAATTTCCTCCTTGAAGAGTGTGTAGCGCTTCAGCATGTGAGTCACAACACCACACATGTTAGCATTGCATACGATGTTTTTTTATTATAACGCTTGGAAACATTGATAGCCATTGAAGACGTTGATCAGGCGCTGGGTATCTGCTCCTAAGCCGTTTTCGTACCACTCCCTGGTTCCCGATACCACTATCCATTTCCAGGTAGCGACACTTCTTGTGCTTTTTGAAGTGTCTTCTTTAGAAGTCTCTCGTGTAAATATCTGCTGCTGATACATTTCTTCTGCTGCTTGGCTGTGGTGTTTCTTGGTGCGAAAGAGAGGGGCGGGATGATTTAGAATGCTCTACTTATTCGGAAAGCAAACACGTACTGTATTTTCGTTAAATAGCCCTTATTCTCCTTTAATTTTATAGCTTGTATGTAGACAGGGGCAGCGCATCGAACTGTGGATTTTCTGCGTATGACAATGCTTCATGGATATAAAGGCGTACTTTTTTTCTACAGTGTATATAAAACCAAATTCCACTTTATCGAAAAGAAGAAACTCCGCACGTCTAGAATATTAGCTAAACAGGGGGCATTCATTTTCGTTGTCTGCTTTCCTTCCCTTTGGATATGCTGAAGGACCAAGTGTGCGCTTTAGGACTTCCAACCTACAGCCAAAAGAGTTGATCGATCATTTATAGATCCGAACTGCTCGTATGCAAACGTTCCTTTCAACTCCTTTTCGCTGATCAGTCTTTTAATGATAGGAGCTTTGAGTGCCTTATCCGCTGCATTGATACAGCGTGACTTAAATGAACTTGATCAAGTTCATTTAAGCCACAGACTTACCACGGATTGATATGGGTATTAGCTTAACCTCTTTCAACCAATTCGGAAAATTGCTTTCTTGCAGAAATTTAGTGGCCATTTATCGGAGGATTTTCGGGTAGCTGGTTAGCAAGTGCTCCACAGTTTCTAACCGTATTCCATACGGCCCTAATGTTTTTCGCACGCAAATTTCCGCCCGTCTTAATAATAATCTTCGTCGAGGTCATCTTAATGCTACCATGGACCACAAGCCTTTCCTTTCTTCGTCTTTGACGCCTTGAAGACAGTTTTACGGCTATTTCTATGATAGCTTGATTTGTAAGTCTGGACGACATACCACTTTGTTTATTCAGACGTTCTTGTAACCTCTACCTCATGAATAGTTTTATATTTCATCAACGAGCTGTGAGCATATTTTCTCGTTGCAGCGTTTAATCCCTTTGCACATAATACGTCTGGCCTTTCAAGGATCACCGAGCTTCTCCTTTGAAGCCTTTCTCTGAGCCCTTCTACTGGTTTAGACCCTGCGGGCGGCTGCCAATATTCCTATCCCGTTTCCATGTGTTGACGTTTTACTGCCCCTGTTTACTGCATCCTTCAGCACCTTGCCATTCAACTTCCGGTAAGTAAAGCCTCATTGGCTTGCACATTGCGTCGACTTACTACCTTACCCACCTTAACTCATAGATTATGTTCTTGTGATTTCTGAGATTATCCACTTCATCTGCAACGTGCCATCCCCTAATATCTTTTACTATTTGGTCCTCATAGATCATGAGTGCTGTGTAATCTCCTATTCTCTTTTATAGAACATAGACCTATGTCCGTCATTGATTAACCGTAGATTTTATTTAACCGACCGCTCAGCACGAAGTGTTTCTTTCTGCAAGGTCCGCCTACTCTCCTTGTTGATGGCAGCCGCGTTAACCTCTTTAATTTAAGCGGACAATCCCCGTTTTTAATTTGGGAAGCCATCTAGGCTCCCAGATAGCCCGAGTCAGTCACTTAGTTAAGGTTTCGCAACTTTTATGAGTAGCAGCTGTTACCTACGACTTTAACTCGTACAGTCCTAGTTTCCACATCCTTTCCTCTCGGCCGAATCATCGTTTCTGCCACCTTCTGTAAATACTACAGCTTGTCGGCGCCCTCCAATAACACCTTTCTTCGCCTTCTACCGTCATTATAATTTAACTCAGCAATTAAATAGCTGGGATTATGTTTGTTTCTTGGGAGTGACTTATCTTTCCAAGAAGCTGATAGATTGCATCAGTGATGCCGTGATAATTTCCACTTCCGGGATCTTAATGATGACGATAAGCGTGAGAACGCCGTAGTCGGCGTTGAATTTAATTCCACCAAAGACATTGTCTTTGAAGATGATCGTGGCCATCTTTTTCGCCGGAATGACTGTGGAGATCCGGTGTCGGCTCACATTAGGCGGCCTTGCTTCAAAAGGCTCTAGAACCTTCCAGCCCTTTGGTGACCAAGTCTACTTTCAATGTATCCTTTCCTTAAAGATTTCTTTGCATGCTACTTCCGTTTTCGCGCATGCATCCTCTAGCCACTTTTCCTTGGATAAGAGATGTGATATTTTTGCTAAAGTTTGCATAATTTTTTTCCGTCTTTGAAGGACTTCTTGCGACAGTTTTGCGACTTTGATAGCTGAATTGAATGAGTTATTATCTGTTCTGTCTAGTTTTGTGGCCATGTCTTCACCTTTTTCTTTCTGTCGGAATGTCCGCCACTTTTTTAGCCTTTACTATAGTCTATACTACTACTCCTTGTTGTCCATTTGAGCATTTAGCATCTCCACCGTAGCGAAACTGTGAATCCCCAAAGCCAGTTTATGAAGGCTCTTCCAGATGGTAAGAAGCTTTAATGGATTAGTACTGTGCTTACTCTCCATCGAAGACTTTTTTTTTGTGGACATCATCAATTAGTAGTGGGAACCTTCTGTGGTGTCCGTCCATTAATTTTCTATTTTCTTCATCTAAAAAAACTGCGTGTGTGCTCGGTTTCTTTGCCCACCAGAACTGCCAGGCATTCACCCCCGATCTCGCAAGGGCATCTGCTGTAGGTCTTCGTTCTCTCCCTATACTCCCTCTCTCCTGCTCCTGTTCTTTTCGTCCATCTTTCGTTCCTCACAACCTTTTCCGGCCCAGTCCCTTTACATTGTTGAAAGTGCTAGCTTCCGTCTTGTCCCTAAGGGCAAAAAAGTTCAAGGCAAATAATATAATAATAGTAAATTTTTACCACTTCAAAAGGAAGTTCGACGAATCTTCAAACTCTCTAAAAGACAACTTAATTCGTATTTCTAGCGTCGTCAAAATCTACTAATGTCTGCCGAAAGTTATTGTCTTTGTTGTCGGAAAATTGCTTTCTTGCAGGAATTTAGTGGCCATTTATCGGAGGATTTTCGGGTGGCTGGTTAGCAAGTGCTCCACAATTTCGTCAACTTGTCGTCAAGATTTCAATCTTTTTGGTACAAGAAAACGAAAACTTATGGATCAGTCACCCAGTTCTTTCTGACGTTCAGTGTTTCTCCATACTTCCCGCAAAGCGAGGTATACTCTGGACTATTCTATAACGCAAAAGTTGCCCAGAAGTGTTTGTTTATTTTGATCCCACAGTGATTAAACGTAATCTTTGTGTTGGTCACCTCTAACCCCGAGTTTTCTTGAGTATCTTGAGCAAATCTTACAACCTTTGTCATTTCTACAGCCGCATCTCTAATACACCGGTTTTCCCTCTTATACGCAATGTCTGTGAGGTTAACGTTAAATACTTCGCCCAGAATATTTTTTATATCATAAATTTTAAGATCACCTAGGATGTCAGTAATCTAGACAAGGTGCAATGCACACGCATGTTTAGACTAACCTAAATTTACCTGCACATACATTTGGCTACTTCTGCATGTATAACGTTCAAGCGAAGACGCCTCTGGAGCAATGTGCAGAGTTGGTCATTTACGGGGTTTTTTTTGCATATCAATAAGTATCCCTAAAAGTTCCAGCTTGTTGGCGTTAATACGCTGCTCCTGTAAATGCTAACAACTATGATTTCTGTTATCTTCAGATTCTATTACACCTAATACATCCAAAGCAATCACAAGGCTGCATAATCCAAGTTTCATCTAATATGATTCAATATTGACGAGATTGGCCATCATTGAATTCTTATGAGTGAGTGAACTTAGTCCCAATGTCACCCTGCTGCACGCATTGAGTAAAAAAGCAGTTTGATTAAACTCCAGAGTAATGGAGCAAAGCTCTCCAGGTTATCGGTTGTATTGAATGGATTCCTAAAATCAAGCTTGGCTAAAATCAGGAGCGGACGCTTAGCTACCATAAAGCTTTTGTTCTATTGGCCATTGTTTTAGTCCTGACCTTCACGGCCACGCAAAACGGTTAAGTATTATCGCATTTGCGACTAATAAATAGGGATAGTGCATATCTGCGTAAGGCATTAGGCAGGAAACAAAGCTTCTGTGCTTTTTTACTGAATAGTAAGTACCGCATTCTTTACCTTCGTGGCAGTAAGTTATCAACTTTTACAATAATGTAGAGGGTGCAATAAAACCTTTCATTCGAAATCTAGGAAAGCAGTTTTGACGATGATTGCCATTCGCGGTTTCAAGTTGTCATAAAGCAGGATGACCTAAGATCGTTTGACGCCTTTTTCTCCTAAATAGCGTGGTTGACGTGATGCAACTGAACGAAATAAACGTACCGATCAACTACCCGACTCATAAGAAACAATCCTCAATGAATTAGGGCTCTGTAATGCTATCAAACAGAAAGCATAATCTAATTAGACCCTAAATTTTCGCTTCTCTTTCGGACCCGCCCATCTGGACTTCGGGTCCATATTTGCATGGATACGCTTCTTTTCATCATCGGTGGGAATTCTGTGTAAAAATCGGTTGGGATGTTGGGATCGAACATTAAGTCGTAATCCCTTTGGACTCAGAGAATTCAAAAAGTACTCAAACTCCAAGTCTCTGTGTGAACCCATGGAACTTAAGGCGTTTAACGATGATCATGTGATTGTGGCCTATTTTTTGCTAGTTCTTAAATCGTTTGTCATTGTTTTGCCGTCGTAAAAATGCTTTCAGATGGTCGTCATTAGATTCGGACAGCGGGGGGAATCCTGTAGGACCTGGATCGCTTTCTTAAATTTGGCAAAACATTCTTAAGCAGTTTTAATACCAATGGCATCGTTATCGTACGCAAAGCAAATTTCTCGAACTCTTTTTACAGCGCGTTGGTCTCGACAAAAAGCATAGAATAAAAGGTCTTGAAAATGTACCTTTTCCCGCCTGAAACATCAATCTCTAAGACTTACTTTGAGTTGAAATTGAACTCAAAATACAGGATCCTTACAGCATGCTTATAGAACAAAAAAGGCGCTTGGGAATGGTGTATCAGAATCAAACAGTGATTGAGGCGAAGTAAGAAAGGGATGTTTTTAAAAAAATGCCGTGCAACCTGCTTGCCCCTATAAGCTATATTTTTACTTCAACGTTTTAAGATTATTTAAAAATAATGTTATATTATTAAAAAATAAAAGAACTAATGTAAAAACCCTGCCTCCGCCGTGTAAATCTTTTCCACCAACTCACAAAGTCTATTGAAGTCTTTCTTCTAAGACTTTCTTACTTTTGTAAGAAAACTTCTTAAGACTTCTGTAAAGTACTTTCTTACATCTCAAAGATACTAAGACGCAGCTTATCGAGCCTGTATCTCGAGCCCGAGGCGAAGCGTGTTGTGTGTCAAACCATGTGCAAAGCTTAGCATACATACATGTATGGAGTATAACCCTGTTTTAGTATAGAGTTCGTCACTTAGATGAAAAAGTCGCTAGATTTAAAAATTTTAGAGATTTGCTTTCACCCATAGCTATAGGAAATGCTCGACAATATTTTTACTTCTCGAGATGTTTTCTACCGCATCTTGCTTGTTTCGTGTTCTTCGCATTTCTTTCTGTTGATGCCGACATTTTCTCCTTTCGGTTGCCGCTTTGGCTTATTCTTTTATGTTTTGAGTTCTCCGGACCGACACCGGTATTGGAAGTTCATATTTACAGAAGGTGATTCTCTTCAGGAATCATACATAGGTTACACTTGATTGCAATGATCAAGTATAGCAAGCAAGTATAAACAAAATACGCAAAAAACTATTGTTTTTAAGCATGATAATGGTACACTAATCCCTGTCAATTTAGTTAACACATCCAATACGATGATGTGCACTAGTGTAAGACACTACAGAAGACGGATAAAAGTTTGCAGAGTACAATATAGGAAACTCGTGCTCCCCAAACGAGAAAAACCGGCTTGATCGGGTCCTCTCCTCTGCATATTAACAGCAAGATCCATTGGACTCCACTAATCGGATCCACCCCAATCTAGAGTTTGCGTGCTAGAAGGCAGAGGAGCCAGAGTCTGTCATGTCCGCGCTGTAGGGCATCGTTTGGGGCGCGTAATGGGCTTGACAAAAGTTTCGCCGATTACGCGCTGGCTTTCAGGATGATTGCTTGTGTGTGTGTGTGTGCTGCTTCGTGCGTGCATTGGTCGATTTCGAGTGCCAAACCCAATGGAGCATACGCAGGTTCACGTCAAAGTGCTGCAAAGACACCTGGGTGTACAGACGTTATGCGATATCGATAGAGATATATATGCGTCAACACATTAATACGTGCCAACCAAAAGCGAACTAGTGAGTATCCCCTGCACATTTTTGGTGACCCGTCAGAGCCGGCAAGCTGGTAGCCGCGCGTCTACGACGTCAAACCACCGCTTGACGTTGAACGTTTTTGGTCTCTAGACGTTATTGGGATCAGCAAAGCTATTACTTCAGTTCTATTTGCGGACAAAGAAAGGCTGTCAAACAGTACGATAAGGACATGGTCTACAATTGTAACGTACGTGTGCTTACTATGCCGTTCCCTTGTACATCAGTACCTGACGACACGCCGTCAAAAATAACGTGACTCTGCATGATAATCAATATATTCACCAAAAACCGTCTGTTATTTTCAATCTGCTGATAGGAATCATCGTATACCAGGGTCTTCTGTTAGCGGAAATACAATACTTCGCAGCTTTATGATCAAGGCCGACTTCGTTGCTCATATGGCACCGTGTGGCTTGCGAAACCAGAAACTAATAGGCGATTTACTACTTTGCGATTCAGGGTAGCTAACGCTTCGAATGTAATGGTGTGTCTTACCGAAGACACGATACTGAAAGTTGTCATCGCCTCTTAGCTAATATCGGACAAATTGTTCCGCTCTTAGCTTAATAGCTCTGACCTTTGCTCTCCGAGATAAGCTAATTGTTCAGCAACTTTGAGTACATCATCTGGATGCTGTCGTATTAGCGTGTTTTTGGTTTTACGGATGGGCGGTCGTGATTGGCGCGCTCTATGAGTTCAGCACCCAACAACATTGTCAAGTCGGTAACAAACAGGCCATTAAGTACTTCCTGCACATTTTCGGTGATCCGTCGGAGCACAACTATATCGTTGCCGTAAATATTAAATACTAGCACAATATGGTAATAGTAGTCTCTTGTTAGTCATTAGGCAAAAACTCTCTGTACCTATGTTAAGGCTTCTAGCCGCTCTAAACAGCAAACGATTCCGCCTCTACCTCGTCGATCGCTTCGACATCAAAATTGGCAATATTTTCTTTTATACGGAATTGACCGTCGCATATTACCGCTTTATCGCATGGCCTCCATTAAGATGAAAGATTTTTGTCAGTAATCACGTCACTAGGATTCGACGGTTCTCGGCCCAGGCAATAGTATATGCAGGGTAATCGCATCGGATATGAACGATGAGATATTACTACTGAATGTCAGTTTGTAATAACGGCAAAAGTCATTTCCGACGGAGCATCAATCCGTCTTGCAGCATAGAGTATTGTCGAACACATAAGGCGCACGGAACAAGCGTTTTTACTCTCGGTTACCTCGGATAACGGTATATTGCTAGGAGTGTAGTTGTGAAATCCAGAAGTATCTAATAGGTAGTGTTCTGAGTTAATCTCGACTGGCTGTATTGTTCATCTAACATTAATAGGACGAAACGCGCGCTTTGGGGCCAGTGCAGTCCTTTAGGTATTAAAGCAGCCTTTCTGGATTACGCGAATATCTTAAGTTATTAAGAATTTGCGATCAAATAGATGCAAGCCTCCTTAGAGCAGCAATTGGCTACTCTAAACGTAGCATTCGCAATTACCGACTGAGGTTTCTGGAAGCTGTTCAGTACGTTCCCACATGAAGAGTTAGCAAGAACCATACTGCCCTACCCACCTGCGTCAGGATATGAGCGATGCATTTTGACCAAATGTGGACGATTATTGCACCACAGATTCATCTCGTGTAGCTCTGTTTTCTCGTCACTTCCCTGTGCTGCAAGCAGATAGTTTCCTATAATGCTCACTTCTTCACTAAGACCGTTAAACAAACACTTTGCATCTACTTACGCCTTGGCGTCCCGAAAATCCTTTGTTCAGTGAAGGCTTATATGCAACTTCAACATTCCACGCATCATCTATCGTAAAGGATTCGTCGAACAGTTTGTTGGCACCGTCAAATCGTCGCTAATCAAAATGGTAGGATGGGGTCTAGATAACGCTAAGCAATTGAGGATACTTCCTTTTGAACTGAGTTAACGGTGGCTCGGAGAAGTCGCGGTCGATTACGCCAGCAGGCGCTGCTTTCTGTTCCATTGTTTCGTCAAAGCTTGGATCTGCTACGCGTTTCGTCATTGACGCTCCACGAACGAAAGCTCTTCGCGCCACGCTACAGCAGCGTAAATCTAGCTATTTTATTTTACTAGCTCGTAGGCTCTATCCATCCGTTGGTATGAAAAAAATATGCTTTTTCTCCAATCAGCCAGTATAGATAAGACGCGTAGACCTCGATGCATCGAGGTAGATGACGTACGTGCACTCCGCGAAAAAACGTCATGGGCATTCGAGCTGGTCGGCATTGTTAACGCACATCCCAGCAGAGAGTCAGGTGGTACAATGTATGCTTCGTGTACGGCTACGAGACAGAGTGAGCTCCTTAAGGAGGTCACTTAACTGGAATCAGACCGATTTCCAGGTGTGCCACTCGTGTCAACATCAACGCTGTTCAGTGCCTCTGGAGTAATTTACCGTAAACATTTTTTGTATTATGTTTTTAAGTTACATTGTGGAAGATATAGTAACAACAGAGATCTGTAAATAATAATGCAATTTGACATAATACAATAGTTATAACGTATACCTTATATAATCGTTTGTTAGTTGTAGGCGCCAGAAAAAATGTACCGCCTTGCAACTGTTACAAACTAGTCAGTTTATTTTCATCAGACTCACACAGCCAGCTGTTACTGTCATCCCAATTCAAGACTGTGTGGGAAACGTTGAGACGCGAAAAGCACGTCATTACAGCTGGCGAGTTAGTGTGCCGTTCAAAGTACGTACACAAGAAGGATTTTTAACCTGCGACCGACTTTCAGCCTCTGCTTCCAGTATACTAATACTAACATATAACATATTTGTAACTGAAATTCGGATAACAATACGTTTAAAGAGAAGCGCATTAGCTAATCAGACCACGTCGCTCTACAATGCAAGCTTTGAAAACAGTAAACGACGTTTTTTTTCTTGTTTTAGCAATACTATAGATAAAATCAATGCAATGCTCTATTAGCAACTGCACACGCCGACTGTGGCCTTGTTCGTAACAAGCTACAACGCCAAGCTAGCTTTCGCAGTTTGCGTAAGAAGTAATGAAAAGAGTTGCACTCGGTGCCTTAAAAACCGAACTGTCGCATCCAATGAGAAGATAAGAGGTGCTTCAATTATACTGTAAAAGTCTATTCAAGGAATTCCCCATGAAATGACCAGCATCTCTTTAATACGGCATATCCAATCTGGCCTAAGAAAATTCTGAGGTTCCGTAAACTTAGCCGTTTCTCGATGCCAGCGTTTAGCTGCAGTCGACCATAGATAGCCACAGAAAGATTGTTTCAAAAAGCTGGAAAACATGCGGTCCTGTAGACATAAACGGATTCATGCATGACAGTAATAACTTCGACTCCGTTCTCATGAAGTGTAATGTGGCTTCATTTAAGAAGGGATAAATGACTGATTATACTTTAGACGCAAACGTAAATTGGAACTCTGCCCCGCGGCGATATTTCAGAGTCCCAGCACCGCAAACCATGTCCATATCTTTCTGGTACCTTCTCAGCAATACCCTTAGCATTTCGAATGTAATTGTAGTTGACGTGAGGTGTTTCAAATTTTCCACTGCTCGCCTCTTTTGGACATCTGGTAATTCTTTCACGGAACTTGAAAGCGCCGTAAATGCATACGCACCCAGCAAGACCGAAAGTCAATGAGTTAACTTAATACAATTTCTCAGACGTAGAAAAGTAGACTGCTCCGATATCATTAGCAAAGTGAAGATTCGACGGCTATCCGAATCTAGATCTAGCGTCTCAGATATAATAGAAGTATTCAAAAACAATAGAGGTGGCAGTAGCTAATCCTACGTGAAAAAGAAGGCCCAATAACGGTTATTTGGGACATACACAATTTAAACCCCTTTAAAAAAAATTTGCGAATATGGACATAAGCAGCTGTTCTCAATCTAGCTAATACAAGAAAGGCCCAATAAGCTGAGCAGCAAACAGAAATTATGCCTACGGAAACGATTAAAACCACTTTGCGAAATCTACCTAACGGAGAAGACACTAGCCTTAACGTTCGTCAAACTAATGAAATTGGTGTTAACAGCCACCTAAGTGACACGAATAACCCGCGTACTTCAATTTCTCTTTAGGATCAACATCATCTTGCTTTTTAATTATCGAATAGGACAAGCATGTGGATTAGTCAGGCAATGCTCATACGCTTATAATGAAGTTCAAACAAAGGGCGAAGAGTTGACTCGGTACGCATTGTATCGGCTCGTCAAATATCTCAAATAGGGTTCCAAAGCAAAAGACACTTTTGAATATAAAAAAAATAAACAGCAGGGTACTATGCCCTTTCAGGCGCCAAATCTGAAAACCGCGATCTTTCTTCCATTCTAAACGCTTCCACTAATATTTTTGAACACGTCGTTCTACAAAGCATTGACTCCTGTGCAGCTTAGTAAGATTATTACGAAGCCTATCAACAAGGTAGAAAAACTCACGTGAGCCCCGCATTACAATTCTGTTCCAAAAATTCTTCCCTAATTTAAGCCAGTCAGCAAATGACCTGAAACATCCACTTGACATTTTTTTTTCAATATGAGCAGGACATTGTCCTCTTACGTTTCTTTCGGTATCTGTCCTCCTCCTACTGTCAGCCTCACTACACTCTGTAGAGCTGATCGGAAAGCTTTCCCCATCCTTAATCAAAAACAAACTCCTTGATTAAAAAAGAAGCTTTCTCTGCTAAACTTAGCGACATTTTTCGTTTGTTGATTACACTCACATACGAGATACCTTTAGTTAGAGCTAACAAGCACGGAGCAATACGAGAGATGCGATGCAGGGAGTTGACGAAAAAGAAAGCAACATAAAGCTGCACCGAACGGTTGACTAACCTTCAGCTCCGAATGCCTTGCAATCAATACCTCTATCATTCGCATCTGGACCTCTCGTAGGTTTCACGTTACTTCCTCGCTTCCGCGTTCTTCGACCCTTTCACCCTTCTCCCACTTGCACCGGCGCTTTAGCAGGCTCAAGCTTCTTTTTGGAAAACCCATATAGCGGATGACGACATGCTCTGCTTCTTGAGTCAAAATCTCTGAGACGACATCTCGACGCTGGTGACAAAGGAATTAAAAGCACTGATGATTTTGGAGCTATATCGACTTGAAGTCAAGTGCGCTCAATGAGCTCCACATGTTGCCGATCTGAGTAGTTGGCGTATGCCAGCTCAAACAGTAAATATAGAGCATCGATTAAAAAGCTCCTCCATCAGACCAAAACGTGACGAGGATTTATTTAGATTAACGGAGAACCTGTATATTGGTAAATCTGCTTGGCTTTTTTGAGCTCCGAAAACATATACGTTGGGAACATTGCAACGGGCGAATTATCATAATTTAAAAACGGAAGACTGAACAGACACGCACGTTTAGCGGCTAACAATAGAGAACCAACACGTGTGGCTCTCTACCATCAGAGTGATTTTCTTAGCTGGCATAGAGTACCGTAGGAATTACCAGGAGGACCAAGTCCGACTAAGATCGCAACCAGTCATGCTTGAACGTTCTGAGCTTCATCAACGTTAAACACTACTTAACGCGGTGAAGCGCCATTAAATGCGTATCGATTA
This sequence comes from Varroa destructor, assembly GCF_002443255.2. Lineage (NCBI taxonomy): Eukaryota > Metazoa > Arthropoda > Arachnida > Mesostigmata > Varroidae > Varroa > Varroa destructor. The sequence goes on along the minus strand of NW_019211454.1, from coordinate 878,847 downwards.
CTAAACGCATCCCTGCCAACTAAAACCTGATACATAATAATAGAAAGCCGTCATCAGAAGGCTGGAAAATTTCAAGAACCGGCCCCGGAGAATAGTTTAAGCTTCACCACACCTCACTGAAGGTTAGAACCACATCTAAAACTCGTACTCACCGTCGAAGGGCACCATCGAAATCATTTTGGATAACTATTCCGATCAGCATGCTTCTTCTGCGACGGAATGCACACAATTATTTGGGCCGTACCTGTATAGTAGAAATGGCCATGACTTGTTCAGCACGAGCAACTCGGCAAAATTCGCCAGACAGGTGTATGGAGATACAGCGACAGACACGCCAAAAGTTATGACCACACTATTAACTATAGGAAGCAGTTAAGCGCTCTGGAAGTAAGCTCCATTATTGTTGGTCGCCAACTGCAATTATAATGTTTTGCTCCTATTTCGATGGTGTTATTACGCAATGTAGGTAATACACTATTGTTCCATTCTTTACTGAAGCTCCCTGTTCCACAAATAGATGCAGAATTTCAATAATAACTTTTGTCCCCCTCTCCTATGCAGGGCTTGAGGTTATGCTAATAGCTCTAGCCATCATAGGAAAATGTGCAGCCAATACAATATCAGGGAAATGGAAAGAATCTTTTACGAAAATCTTCCCTTTATGCATCGGCTACCATTAGCGTAGTGGACGCTGCCCCTAAGCATATCCTCATTTGGTGGCGCAGACGAGAATATGTCCTACAGGTAGTCGTAGCTTTCTTTTGCACGTCTGTGCCTTGTGGCTAATCTGAACTAGGATAGACATTAAAGAAGCGGGTTTGTGACTAGCTTTTTTTTAAGGCATGGTCTGCAATTGTCGCCCCAGCCTCTGATATCGTGTCAAACTTCAGTCAAAAAGTTGGTCTTTATTTTGATCGCACTTACTATTTAGCCGACTGGCTTCTAGTTTTTCGGTAAATGCTGCTAGAGAAACATGTTTTACTGAACATTTCGTCTTTCGTGATACTTTCCACTTACGATTGCCGCGCTCAGGACTATAGAAGGCCTAGAACACCAACCAACACTAAAGTTGTTTGCTAAATGTTAAACTAAAAAAAGTTGTTAAAGTTTATCTAATGCTGTAAATTCCTAGCCAGTCTCGATATGAGTAGTGCTTTAAAACAATACGTTTCTATATAAAAAATCCTATTCTCATATATGCTCACTGCTATGTTTATTTTGCCGAATATTGAGATATTGAGGAGGCACGGTTGTTTATGGACCTTTTGTAATGACAAGCTGTTAGCTGTATGACTTAATACTGCAAAGGAGAAGTTGCAAAGTTAAGACAGGAATAGAGCGTTTCTCGGGAACGATTTACCCGTAAATGTGGAGCACGCGATTCTGCAGTTTGCTACTAGTAGTGGAATTCTATGAAAGTTTGGCCTATCTTGTAGCCATTCTAACAGATGGCAAGCCGGAAATAGTAGCTCTGAAGAAGTTAAAGGGGCAAGCAGTACATTTTCCAAATGCGAATACAACACAGACCCCGCTGCAACAATATTTTACTCCCAGACAGTGAGGTACACACAAAATCCTGCGTTTGCGTAATTAATTTTGTGATATAGTCGAAATTTATAGTGGCTAGAATAATAACATTTATACTTGATATTAATCGGATCGCTCAACATACGTTACTCAAAATGTGTGACTAGATGAAGAAAGTATATTAACAATTCTGTGTCCATATCATGCCATCGTTATTCACTCTAAAGGTAAGCCGCCTTCATATATATACATAGAAAATGACAACTTAATTAACTTGGCAGCCTCTGAAGGCTCCATCCTTAATTATTCACGATAGTCGTGATAGGAAAGATAATTTCTGTACAATTCTATCCGTCCGTAATTACCATCTATCGGCCATTCGACAAGCCAGTCGCACCATTTTCTGAAAAGCCGGACTCCTACCTATATTACTGCAGAAATAATATCAAATTGGATAACGTAAATGTGCAGAGCCAAACGGGCCATAACCGTACCTTTCTTTTCAATATTGATTTTGAAAATCTTATTACTACATTTGTGAAACTTCCCACATTGACATTTAGGCCCCAAGGCATAGAAAGATGGCCGATCTTTTTCGACCGAAAGGGCGTTTGGATACGAAAAAAAGGCGGGTTTTATCAACGGAATAGGAACACAACTCAGTAGAGTCGAATGATAAACTTTGACCCTTAGGAAAATAAGTTTTAGGATTTTCGTATGAACGAATAGGAACAAATGACAGCGTATCTTGAAACGAATGGACTACTCAATTAAAACCAGTCTAGTTTTGGGAAATGCTATACCTGCTCGACCCGATACGAACCGGAATTGAGCCGTACGTTTTGTCGACCCCATGGACACATCACATAGCACGTAACCTAGCGTTGTACTTTTCAAATTTGATCGGTTCTATTTTTATCCTTTAGCCTCCTAATATCAATTGTCGTGCTTTACGGTGAATCGTCGGTATTGGCAGATTATAAGTAAGTCATATGAGACGTTGATGTATTAAGCCTCTGACATTTAGGCTATCAGTAATACAGTGGCTATTAATAGCACAATCGAACGTGCTGGCAATTTCTTAGAACAAATTTACGCCAGTCGATCTCCGCGTAGCGAAAGCTTGATTCAACGGGAACAAAGCGGTCACACGTGAAGACGCGCATACTGGTCTTTTCCATACCTCAACGCACAGCTTCTCAGCTGTTGCTTTAATTCGATAGATCGCTCTAATGCTATTTAAGGCTATTTTTGATGACACAATCTCAAGTAACAAGCCACGAGACCGAGCTATATTACAAAGTCTCCAGAACAACAAACCCTTCGATGAAACACATACTCAGGCCATAACACTGTTGAGCTCTATAATCCATTTTTCTGCGTTATAGCAATTAGGAAAAATACTGTTTTCTTTCGTGCCGTGTAAATCGATCGTTTGTAAATTTCCCAGCATCGTTTACTGTGCATATTCACCGGACCTTTCAACTTGGGGTGATGCAACTGCAGTAACTCGACTATCCTTGAACAGCTCGATAAGTTCAGTGTGGTCCATAACCCTCAACAAGAACCCATAGCAGTGGTAGCCCTAAAAATCAAGGTTTGTCACAGCATTCATATCGTATATTGCGCCTTGAGTAAAAGAAGCCTAAAGGTGAAATCGTTTGATACAAAGTCGGAGGGATACATATGGAGGTTGCTTGGCGTGTGCACTTCACGACTTCTGCAGTTATTTTCCAGAGCCAGTTGACTTTTAACTTATTTAGGAATGGAATCTTGCTCCGTGCTACAGATCATCTGTTAGCATGTGAGCCAGCGATCACGGCGAGCAGGTATGGCAATTTCCGTGCACCTGTATTAACTCGTATATTACTTACTGCGTAGCATTTGTGTTTTTCTTATCTCTGATTTACGACTTACAGAAAACCTTGTTGAGGAAATACGAAGCGAATTTTGTAAATTTGTATGTATGTTTTTTACCAACTCGTTAGTTCATGGGAGTTTGTACTATTTGTAAATAATACGCATCGTCCAAAATGGTACTTTGTCGTTGGCATTCATTCGGTATCTCTGCACAGTAATCCTATGATACTACGGTACAGATCTCATTTTTAAGATCCTAGTCGCTATAGGTGTAATCAATTAATGCAAACGCGAAAGTACTTGGCGCTGGTCAAACTGACGCCTGCTACAATGTTATTATATAAACAATAGTTACGAGCTGGTTGACAAACCTGTCGAGAACCGTTTGTTTCTATTTAGTCGGTCTTGAGCGCACTAAATACGTAGACAGTGCAAAAACGTTACGATTAAGCATCGTTAAGAGGTACCTGCGCAAGTTATGTTGATCACGAACTTGTTTTGAAAATGATTAATCAACTTGTCCTTTAAACGCGTATGCACCAAATACATACAGTATAAATTGGTTTTGGGTGTGATTCCTGCCAGGGCTTAAACTAATAGCCATAGGTAATGCGAATGCTGGCCCCGCATCAGGAATTGACTGTGGCTGTTCTATGAAGGAAAACAAGATCAAAATAACTTATCTAGATTGAATTATAATGGAGTGTCTTTCTGTTACGCTACCGAGAGTCTCGCAGCCTATCTGCAACAAGGCCTGTTGCAGATAAAATGCAAATTATTTACTGGCAGCTTATTGGTATCGTTTCTAACCAGACAGCATCATGTGTTGGTATAAGTCGGCCAGGCAATTTTAAGCGATCAACCGCTGTTACCAATAGGCAAACTTATAATAGACAACGTAGTTCCTCTACCGTTGATGACGACTGGACGAAATACTCTTTAGTAGGAATTATGGGTAATTAGTAGGAACAATTATCTAATTGTACTTTATTTGGCTTAAAAATAATGCTCCAGGACAACATAGGCTATGTAAAATTGTGCTATAAGTAGCAAGTCCAAAAAGAATAAAGGGCATTGATCTTCCCGTGGTGGAATAGGCATTTCTCAGAATGGCCTTTTTTATGGCCCTTTGATTATAAATATTCCTCAAAGTACATCCTAAAATACAGCAGTAGACTTATTAGCATAAGCTGGCAAAAGCGCAGAAAGGTTAGCTAGTACAGAAGAAGGAAGATAAAGCCTTTAGGAAAAGATAAAAAAGAGTTGATGACTTACACAGGAAACTAATACTGACGGGTTTCAGCTTCGATAAAAAAGATAACGAAAAGTTTTCTCTTACTTAAATTCGTTCGCCAGAACAGAAAAAAACAAAGCCGATTGATTAACCCGAGATCTAATAGGATACGATGAGTAATTTTATAATATAAGAAAAAACTTTTAACGCGCACCAAACTATTTGTTATCTTTTACGATGATTCCACTAATGTACGCATAAAAGCCAATCTCCTAAAAAATGTATTCTTTGCTAAGATATGTTCACGTCACTCGTTTCTAGGGTTTGTGAAAAGGTCCTTACCCACCTTGTAATGGTCTCTTTCAGCTGAAGGCTTGCTGCCATTAATTACCGTACTGATTTTCATTCAAGGAAGATGAATAAAATGCTCGCCAGTGTTTCAAGTGTGGTGAACATATTTATGTTAAATAGAAAAGTGTGTCGTTTGATTAATACAAATGAATGCTAAATTAGTCAGAGCCCAACCTTTGATTAGGACTTGAGTTTATCATTTCTACGTTCATATTCGAGTCTCTGTAGTTCTTCAGGGACTACTTTTTTTCTAGCTGCTCTTTTAGACAGTAAAATATCCAACTAAATGAATAGGAAGAACCCTACTTATGATAACAAGCTACGTATGATAAGTGACCAAAGTTTACACTGATTGCCTTTCAATATCAAAATATATGCTGTAGTTTCCTGTATGTAGAATTTATCCCTGATAAACAAATTCAACTAAAAAAAAAAGCAGAAACAGAGTTCCTTAAAATCACTAGTAGCATCTTAAGCTATTTTCGTCGCTCTCAAATAACCTCTTGGACCTCTTCGATTTCTTTTTCGAAGATTTTCAAATACAGTCAATTTTTTCTTGTTTGAAGAAAAGTAAAAATCGATAATTATCGACCCTGAACCTTTCTCTGCAAAACTTATAAAATACAAATGTACAGTACCGTAGTAATTTGTAATAAAAATCAGTATGCAGACGCTTAATAGATACAGGTGACATTTTGACAAACCTTTAAAGAAACGCATTATATAACTAACAAACTTTCGGTTTTTTGTAGAACCTATGTAACATAAAGGAGGCTAATTGATAACTGTTGGTGAAATAAACCATTGCTGGATCATGTTCTGATATCTGGAATGGAGACATATTGCTCAGCTTCAACCACTTCAAAAGTATGTGCCTCAGCCGCTGCAAAAAGGACCGGACGCCCTTAATTTCAAAAACAAAAACATACTTTAACAGTAAAGAAAGCAATCTCTTGTCAGAATATTTATCTAGTGTTGCGCAATAAATATATTAACCAGCAACTAGTTCTTTCTTTCTTTCTTTCAAAAGTATGTATCAATCTAGTAGTAATCTCCTGTGTGGGGCGTGCAACACCTTGGGTGGGGGTACGAGGCATCAAAAAATGAATTTTCTTCAAAATTTAAGACTAGCTAGTAAGCATTGTAAGATAGCCCGTATTCAGTTACTGCTTCTGAGATACCATTTAGGAGAACCTTGTGTTAATGTTTATGGAGAAACATTTCTCATTTAATTGACTCTAAGTGACGTGCTTAATTAATCAATATACATAGTATTATTATTAACTATGAAGAGCACACTCGCTGAATGAAACTCAAGACCTTTAAACATCCGAGATAAGGCTGATAAAACCCTTTGTTATGTTGCCTATCTCTTTTATGGTTTGTATTATAAAGCACTGACAGAAACTACCACTCAGTGTAAACTCTTTGAGAAAATACTGAGATAAACTCACTTGTCCCTTGGAAGAGCTTCTTGGTAAGTACAGTGAGGCGATGCGAACTAATATCCATAGATATAGTTCCGACAATTGATATTATCATTTGCTTCTGGTTGGAGCGAAAGGGTGAGAAAAAAAAAGCTAAACCATTTTGTCAAAAAAGCGGAAAATGTCAACGTTCGCACGTTGCGCATAAGGAGTAGGAATCAGATAAGCTCTGCTTGTTCTAAAAAAACATGGTGTAACCACGCTAGGGTTAATAAGAACATAATTTACTAATTTCTAGTTCAGTTTACTGAAAAAAATCACGTAATACACCAGGCAGAAGCAATAGACGAGTTTGCAATAGCAATGCTTTGCAGCTGCTTCCTACAGAAGCGATCCTACGACTGCGCTATAGAGCCGCGAACCTTGTTGATTCTTGGCGAAAATCATTGTCATAGCTGGAGAAACTTTCTCTTTCTTAATTGTTGTATCAATCCTTGTACTAGAGGGCATTCAGCACTTACTTTGATGTTGCGTCAGGGATATTTGTTCATCTAGTCGAATTGCATGGCTGAATCCATAAAGCTTTACCGGGGCTGATGTATCCTGCACAGAACGAGAGAAGTGTTATTTATTTCGAAAGGAACCTCGTGATCTTAGACACGGGATGCTAAGGTACACCTAAGCTTTAATTTTTAAGCAGGTATTATAGGAACTATGTTAAAGGAAGAACGGTATTGAAAGTTAACAAGGGTTTTCTTCTAATCGCAAAATGTTTTTAATCCAACTTGCTAGTGTTTAATAGTGGTTAATAGCCGGTTGTTTGTTGTTATTACTTTTGTAGCAAGAAGGACACAGTGTGGTCGAATGTCTCGATGAATAACGTCTCTCTGATGACAGTAACGAACTGCCGACAGGATCTGTCGCATATAGTACGACGCTACGGTCTCCGAATATACAAAACCAGCACAGGCTCGCGAAACAACTTCCATGAAAAGATCGGATCCTTCCATACTGAAACAAAAAATAATCATTAATATTGTTATTAAAAACATACTGCTATCGACAATCATACAAACTTACACAGTATGTACGCCATTTAGATGTTTTAAGTTGGTACTATTTTTAGCTTCGGACTGTGGGATATTTGCAAGCTTCGATTCTGCTAATGGTATTGTGTAATGGAAGTAAGCTTATAGCTCGTGTTACCAAGTAAGTAAATAATTAGAATTTTTAAAAGTTTGGCTCGAAATAGGGGTCATTGTTATATTCTTTTTTTTAATATTTCGACTCTTTTAGTTATTTGAATACGATAAGCACAACTACACAAGTTTTGTTAAGTATGGTAATTAAGCCTGCAAGACGCAGGCGAAAATAGAGTTGTTGCCCTACACCGAGCTACTGCCAATCATTGATACTTGCTCGGCTAAAATGATGTAATGCCATCGTTTAGATAACTAGCAAACAACTTACAATTTTGTATCATTCCGCCTAAAGATGTAGAGTCCTATATTTAAAGGCGGGTGTCCCTGTTTCTTTTATCCCTTTGAAACATATTTTCGAAGAAGCAGGTTGCAGCAGACGATAGTACTGCAGGGCTCGGCTTATTCAATCAAAAACGTGGAGTGGCTTAAGTTGACCATTATAGTTCCTTGCTCCTCTTTGTTGTTTTTAGTGAGCCGTCCAACATTATCTGATAAGCTGCGTTACGCAGATGATTTTATAACGTTAAGCTAAAACTGCTTCCTTTTTCAGCAGAAAATGTCTACTTTTTGCGGCTGTGTTAGTAAGCGATGTTGAAAGATGAGAGAACGGAATTTGCGATTTAACACAAGAAAACGATGAAACGATTTAACGGAAGAAAACAATGTGATTTTCTCAGTTAAAATAGCACTAGTTACTTCCGACCTTCCAACAGGAGCGTTCGGTGTGCTGCTAATCTGAGGGCTCCTCCGGCCGTAGCGCATTAAACTTGCATTCCTAAATCGCGTTTTCGGACTACCCGCAACCAATAGATATCGCCTGGTGCACCAACCGCAACCAATTCCATCAAAACTTGCCTCCGGTTCAAGGTCGGCAAAAAAAAACTGGATTCGCGATAAGCAGCGGCTCATTTGTCCATAAGTATATAGGGATAGTGGACAGGGGATTATCATAGACCAGGAAACGCCTGTCCATAGACCAGGAAACGCCTGTTCACGATTGTACGCGATGCAATAGGCATTGCAATTGGTATGATGTTAGCCATTGCCCTACCGCGATCTCGACTGCAGGACTTTCACGCTAGGGTTCAATCTTCTATATTTAAAATCGTGTTTTAAATATAGTCTACATTTGCCGTGTAAATGTGCCACACGAAAGTGTTAATAAATGCAGATAAAAACATTTAACATCGTCACGCAATCCTTGTTTAGAAACGCGAGTATCCAGCCCATCATAGTTAAGAAACTTGCATTTAAACCTATAGAGAGCAAAATTCCAAGTCAGCATGAAGCTTTGATGGCCCCTGGCAAAAGAACACACAAACCAAGTAACTCCCAAATTTCGACAAAAAATGTCTTTAATATAATGGGTACTGTTCTACAATAGCTGTTAGAAAAAATATACAATTTTGTCTAGACTTGCGACACAAACGTCACTATGTCTTCTGTGCCGCAAACAAAATCTATTACTAGTAATCGCGTCATTAAAGCGAATTACAGACTCTATAGACATGCTTTATACATCACAGATTATAGAATCGAAAATTCTACCGACAGGTTGTTGACGATTCATATACATTCAACAAGAACTTGGCAGCAGGTTCTTAGAGGACATATTCCTTCTTCACGATCAGGTAATCTTCGTTTAGCGAAAAGAGAACTCGATATTGCATTGCAGGGACGCCCACTGACGCAATGAAGCGCGAGGTAAATTTGACTTCAGCGCAAGCGTCTAGGATTCTACGAATGTCTCAACCAACTCCCTGGAACGGCTGGCTATTAAAAATTAATAAATTTACAATGACATAGTGCTTTACTAATCCGCATTACATCGATTAAATAGACTGAATACAATAGATAAACTACCACGAAAATCCAGACATGGACCCAAACTATTGGGTATTACGAGAAATAAGACTATGCCCTGTCGGCAATTTGCAGCGGTCGATTTTCGCAAAATTTGAAGAAAGGTAGAGCTCGCATATTTAGTGAAAATTATTTGATTTACGTAGTTGATTATGTCCAGCAAAGCATTTCCGGCACTCCAAAGCCATAAAGACAATCCCAATAGATTATCTTATTTTGTAGAACGGTCAAAACATAACAGTTTGTCAGCAAATACGCACGAAATGTAGTTAACAAAAAATGTAGCAAAAAGGTAATGGTTCTTTAGACAGCCCTGTAACATTATTGAAAAGGGGCAGATTTGTTCTCTCTTATGCTAGCGAATTTAGGCAAAACGTTGTTTGTTGAAACAAAAAAACCTTCGCACTGATATGCAGGCTGTATGAACTTATTCATAAACCATGCTGCACGCTATAAAAGGAAAGGGCTAATTCCTAAGCAGCAGGTGCTCGCCCCAAAAAAATTAAAGGGGCTACATGACTAATTGGTAGGCTAACGACCGGCTTTTCCCACCTCACATTCATACTGTTATGACATGGACCATGCTTTTTAATTGAAAAGGCTTACAATTGCCAAAAAATTACCGTTGTACTGTTCTTACATTGGAGAATTCAGTGGCCCAATCGATTGAAAACGAAAACTTTCTTTTTTCATTTTTTTTTGATTTGACAAACAAAGCGTCACTTCCTAAAGGTCGTACAGTATGTGGGCGATGTCTTCATGCACTCAACGAGCTGCTCTCACGGGCAATAGACAATTTCATTGCTAGCGTGATGATCAGATCACAACTAACGCTTCCGACACCAAAGAAGTGAAGTTCAGAATAGGCGACTTTTTCGTTGATTTAAATGAACCTGGGCTTCAAAACGAATATGTGGCTTTGAACCTTCACTAAGCGGACTTTCAATCTGCTAGTGTGTGAACTAACATCTTACAAAGGCAACTAGGCCAACCCAATCATAGTTACTCGGTTTTTTTTTAACTCAAAGAGTGTGCTTCTAGCTAATCGTTCGGGAACTTCAGAAGCATTTTGCTCTAAAGAATTTAAACGGGCTGGGTCGTTCCAAGGCCTTCTAGTTAAACACGAAAGGGCGCACGAAACTAATTGCAAGACATTTGTTTACCTAACCGTTAGAACGTCAGACTTCACTGTAGTCAAATAGAGCTAGGCTAACAAAAACTACCGAGAGCACCTAGTGCGCTCAGAAGCAAAGATGCCGATTATTAACTTGGACTGTTAGGAGACCAGGAGGTTTTTTGAACAGGTGCCTATATCACACTCTTGGAGTTGATGCTTGGATTTTGTTAAAGTACTTCTTAGACAAATGATTTCTCTTTACTGGGCTTAACCTGCATTGGCCAGTTCTACGATTGTCGATGCCAAACATCTTCTGATATTATTTTCATTGTTTTCGATTTGAACGATAAAATAATAAAATGTGTTACTAAAAGCCTCATTAGCAATAGAATTTCCAGTTGTAAGATAAGGGATGCTATAACCTGTTGGAGACTGGGCACTGATACCTCCACTGCCACGAAAAAGGCTAGCTTTGGATTTGCATTGCGAGAGGGATCTAGACGCGTGCTACATATTCGGATCAAGCAACATATTTTTGAAGGTTATTGAATAGGAATATTTGTTATACTACTAGTTACTGTTATGTCATACATGACTCAGCTGTATGCAGGTTAGCTGACTAATTCGATCGTGACGAGCATATCCAATAGGACCCCGTCAAAGGAAGCATTTGACTTGAACTGCTCTAAATTTAAACAAGTTTCAACATTCTGTTAAAGCTTTTTGGACGATAAAGTAATACCGACAGACGTGTGTGTCTGGCCGGTCGGATAGAAGGAACTTTATGCGAGCTTGTCACTTTCCTTTTACTTCCTATTGCGTCTGAGAGCTTGCTACTATGCCGTATAGCTCATACGACGCTAAACTTATATTGCTTTAATTATATAGTAAATAATTGCCAATTGTTCTTCTAAATGCTACAAAACTTCATATTCCGGTTTATTTTTTTCCCTGGAGCTCGCGTTTGTGCTTGAATGCGGCTTCAGCGGATGCCGCGAGGTGCTAATCTAGTCAGCCTTTCAAAACAATAATACGTTGTTGTATCAGTATTACACTTGAAACTGAAGGGCGCCGCAAGCCAACGATATCTTGGAACTCTGTTCCGCTTAACGGAAGTACAAATGCTCATAGGAAATAAACAACTATAAATCGACTAGTCACTTTTGATATTGACAGTGGTATCGAGACCTATTCGATTTCATATCCGAATTTATTGGCTCAGATAATTTACTTTAAAGGGTATATTTAATCATTTGAATTGATAAATCACAAAGGTGTCGCAAGGCGCATATGTAGTATAAGATTGGTTGCCACCTGATCATATTCAAGCTTGTTGAGTATCCCAGACTGTGCTTTTAACATTTTGGTAAGTGGTATCTAAAAAATATGTGCTCTGCAGCGCACATAAGGCAGGATGTTTTAACTTATTTCTTCTCAAATAGCGGGAGCATTCCCTTCGTTGCAGTTATTGTTGCTTTCTCTCTTTAATGATAATATACCAAGTAGAGATTTGTCACGATTTGGAGCCGGCTCTCGTGTTGATTTTCTTCAGAGTCACCAGAAAATAAGGCCGCTTCCAGTTGAACTAGTTCTTTTTAATACTGAACGCATGCTTGCGTAAAAAGGTCCTATTTATGAAGCGGATCAGTTTGGTCCTTCGGTTTCGTTATGATAGGTAGTGACTGAAGTGCTGTTCATGTAGAAATTCTTTTCGATTAAAAAACACACTTCTCTCGTAGAAATTACAGAGTTACGCGAGCGGGAGACCTGGTCTCATCGTTAGCTAGGCTGCCTTACGTAAGTTTTTATTGATTTCATTTTTAAGTCCTGTTGAAGCTTGTGTCTTTTTGGGAGCAATAGAAAGCTCATTGTAGGCCCTTATGATTGAGAGTTTAATTTTTGCCGTAACCTTGTAATATAAACTTATGCTATAACCCTTGTGGAATCACGGGGCTGTGTCTTGCATCGTGTAGAAAACTTCGGGCAGGACTATCGGCAAAAAAGCGGCCTCTGTACACGCCGCACCTCCGACAAAAGATGTGAACGTGTCAGATGGATTTATACATATATTCAGCGCGACAATAAGTAGTAAAATAGTAACAGAGAAACTACAAACTAAAAAAAGCACAGCTACACGTTAACCTAATTCTCTAAGTTTGAGCTTTCATGTCCTCGTGAAAGGTACTTTCGAGCCCCAATACAAGGACCAATGACCCACCTTCAATCCATTGAACAATAAAAACTCCTGCCGTCAATGCTGTGTATATATTCCCAGATGATCTGCACTCTGATTAACTTCATTAAATCAAAATCCTGAGTTGCATCGACAACTACTCGTACAAATACAACACCAGCATCAAGCCACGGTGACACTGCTGTGTTTCTGGGTGCAATCATGGCAAAAGTGAGCTTATGCCATGATTGCTCTGTTAGAAGATAGAAGGTTGACTGCATGCGTTTATGTTTTTAAGACTAAGGCTTGCTCTAAGCGATTAAGTCTTATACATCTTCATTTAATTTCATCAATGGACATATCGAACCTATTTCGTTCCACGGCTATAAATTAATATTGTTGTTATTATTCTTATTAAATTAAATACTGCTACAGCTATTTCATTAACCTGATGGGGCATATTAATTGGTACAATTTTCTTCCCTAAAAGTATTTTAGTAAGTGAAACTTTAACAGCCTGCATACGGCATAAAAACGTACTCGAACGGATAAGCATTAAAGTGCGACAAGCAATATGTCCCATTGACGTGTCGCTATTGATTGAATAACGAAGTTCTCAGAAAAATCAGCTTATAAGTTGCCGTAAATGGCTCAGTGTTGTACTTTTCTAATACGGATTATTACAGATAGATATTTTATTTTTCAAACTTTTACATTGGTTGTTATGCAGTGGCTGAATGAATTCATGTTAAATAGCTATAAAATATAGTTTAATCAAATTTTCGTTTGGACTCAAGATATTTTTACCGTTGTTTATAGATGTAACTATATATGTTTATAGATGACCTTTGACGCACCAGAAAGCAACGTTTATAAGTAAAAAAAAAAACAGTTTTTGAGCAACCCGGTCGATATATTTCTAGTGAGTATTTAGAGCAGCTTCAGCTGTAATGGTCAGCTCGTATAGGAATACATATGCTTAAGGTTTGGCCGCCGTGATGACCCGATATGCGTCATTTATCCTCGATTGTCCCTAAGTTAACTCACTTCATTTTAAGAAAAGCCTTAAAATAATAGCTATTACAGGAAACGTGCCGCTAAAAACAAGTCAAACATATGAGTTTTGGCTGAAAAACAATTTTTATAGAGTATCGATAATTTCGCCAGCTACTGTTCTAGACCCCACGAAACTCGCGTGCAGTAAGATTCCGTACATCACCTAGTGTGGATAAAATATGTTTAATTTTCGTCTGTGTAGTTTCGGTTATTGTCATTGTCTGAAACCATCAAGTATTCTTCTAATCTACAGAACGAACAAACAATCATTCCAAGACTATCTTAAGATGGATAGTAAGACACGCTGGACGTTTATTCACCTGACGTTACCTAATGACCTATCTAAGCTAGAGGTAATTCCTGAAATGTATTTTTCTAAGCCAGCCCATCACTCTTGTTCGCATCACTAAACATCAAACAGAATCGCGGGCTTCTTGTAAGAGGTAACATAATCCCATAAATTCTGAGCACTTTCATTCCTAAGCTCTTTTTGAGACGGAGAAAGTACATATATATTTACTGTTACCTCCATGATTTTCTTGTCCTCTCACCATTTACCTTTGTTGCTTAGGCTTGTCCTGTTCAGGGCCCAAACTCTAATTTCCGAAGCGGACTTTGGTCGACTATAGCAGACGCGCATTTACGTTAGCGCTTCATTTCCGTAGGATTAGAAAGGATCTCATTCTACGGCTGGTCTTAGGGAAAGTTGGTGCGCGCTATGTCAACGTGGAGAACAGATCTACCTTAACTACGCTCAAGAAGCTTGCAAACTTTCCTTAAACACCGATTTACAAAGTTATACAGATACTTTGGTGATAAATTCTCAACAGAGAAAACCATGCTCGTCTGAAAATCCGAATTTATTGAAAGACGTGTACACTATTTAAATAGTGATAAACCCAATAGTAAAATCTATGTGCATACTTTTAGTAACGTCTCCAGTAAATTATTTTTCTATGGCATTTATGGGCTTGTTGTACATTTAGCGCGTTCGTTTATTCCAACTTTATGTATTTACACAAAGTGATTTAAAAGAAGCCAGATGCTAAAAAAAATGGGCAGGACCGATAGTAGCTACTGGTGAACAGTGTCTAGATTATTGCTAATGCTGTCTCGCGTGTAGGACACATAACCAACTAGTATGTTTGTTTTACTGTCGTGTTGTTGTATAAAACTGCGGAAAAACCTTCGATCTGTCTAACAAAGCTACGCTCGCGTCATAACACATGTACGTCACACCTTTGTGACCGAAACATTATAAAGGCGGCATTAAAAAATCAAATTCTAGGCTATTATTTCTATGCAGTTATTTATTTCTCAACGTACCCAACCCTTATCGATCGTCACGAACAGGCCAGAAAACTTGCAGTCGTTCCTTAAGTCGCTCTACAGATACGTCTCATATACCATGAATGTATTAGAACACCAACAGATATTTATACAAGGGCACTGCAGACTAGAAATAAGAGATGACAAAAGAAAAAGTCTCCTGCAGGATTGCGGCTATAAGATTCAAAGAATAAATTAAAAAACACTGAAAAGGGTTTCGTGTCCCAGCAATGCAGCATTCTTGATTTCCGACTTAAACAAAAATTGCACAACAATTTGTTCCTCATACAGAAGTATCGATCGTTTTATTCTCTCTTCTAACCTGTGCGTCATGTCTAAACATATCCATGAACCGCGAAGATAATTATTTTTTGGATTAGTTTTGCTTCCATAAATGTTTTGTATACCTAGGTGGCGCTTTCGTCTCTTAAAGTTTTCTGGTCGTTGAAATATGTTCAGTGGCACACAGATATCAATGTGATTTAACACAAAATTTCCGCTTTCTGATTTCGATTCTGGCAACTAAGAAACGTTGTCTTTAGCTAATTTTAAACTGTCCGTTCTAGAGATCTCTGCTTTACGCTAGAGCTTATTCGGCTTGCTAGCTCGAAACGAGCAACCTGAATAGACCGGGTGCAATTAAGGTTCATAACATTTAGCACCTTTGCTATTGCTCAGGTTTTTGCTGGAGGGTAAAAAAGGTGTTTCGGTGACTAACATAGACAACATCTCATGTTTTCTGGGTTTTGAAGTAAAAGACTTAAACAGCACAGCTACTTGGCAGGGTAACCAAACACTAGGACAAAAAGCTTAAAAAAATCAATTTTAACACATTTCGTTAATTTGCGTTTACTAATTGTACTATGTTGTGTATCTCTAGGCCTTACGCAATGGCTATAAGTTGTAATCCCTCGCGAATGAATGAATGAATAAATAAATAAATAAATAAAGAATCAAGGTTTGCAATGTGTAATTCCAGCTAGTACATATATGACGCAGATAAAATCCAGAGCAGTCCTGGCCGCCTTCTAGAGATATTTCACTCACGAGAACAAAGCCGAAATGTAATCTTTGTTTGGCAAATATTTGTTTTCAACAGCCCTTCAGATTTGAACTCATCATTCAGATCCTATAAAAGAGCTCCCGTCAAAAGCACTTCACTTCGCTTCATTTCGCTCATTTTATCTCGTCGCAATGTTGTGACTCACATCTGCAATTTTTAAGTAAGGCGCAATGGGTCTCCAACCAAGTTCT
The DNA here is from genome assembly GCF_002443255.2 of Varroa destructor. Classification (NCBI taxonomy): domain Eukaryota; kingdom Metazoa; phylum Arthropoda; class Arachnida; order Mesostigmata; family Varroidae; genus Varroa; species Varroa destructor. Next base: position 862,454 of record NW_019211454.1, on the reverse strand, counting down.
TTGCGCAATAAAAGTCCATTATATTATCGCATTATGGGCATTATTGTGAATGGATCCGTATTCCAAATTAAATTAACAAACACACCAAAAAATATAGACTTCTTTAAAGTCACACCATTCACTATTGAAGATTCTTTGTATATGTGTATTAAAAAAACAAGTTAGGCTTTAGCTCACTGCTCTCTAAAGCCCCTCTTGAATAACGGAAAACCTAACTCGTTCAATGGCTTCGCTCATATGCAGTCTCAAAGTTTTATCTCATTGAGGCGACTTCAATAGATTTGCAGCCATTTTAATGTTTGAGGTGGTATGGCCAGTTAAGCGACCACGATTGTGACAACATATTTTTTTTTAGGTTGATCTGTCGTTAACTTATCTACTGCCAATTTGATCTCTCTGAACGAGCCCAGGCATCTAAGCTCAGAGTGAGTACCTGGACACCGAGTCTGCTTCTAGTACATACTATATATCTCTCAATATCCTCAATAAAATGTCTTACAGATGTTTTTAGGTATTCTATTGAGAATAAGCGAACTAACATTGAACTTCTAAGGGAAACTATTAATAAAATACATTGGTTTATTATCGGCAGAAGGTCAACAGAAATAGCTCCACATCGCTGACCTTGTCGGTTTTTCGAAATTTCAAATATTTTAATTAGTAATAATAATTGTGAAAAATATATCGTGTAAAGTTTACCCAAACTATTCATGCATTAAATCAGCGATGCAATTAAATGTCGTCTGAGGAACTAGTTGGTACCTTAACCGGGTGGGCTTTCAGTGAGCTTCAAAGATCAGGTACGGTAATCTGCTGGCGCATCGTGTTCTTCTTAAACTATGACATTAAGAGTAATGATAGAATGTCGGTTTGTTAGGTCTGTCGATAAGGCTATACAACTAAGTAAAAAAATATTGTTTAACCATAGCATTTACCGTTTGCAACTTCACGTGAAAAAGTAGACTTATTTTCATGTAGCAAAAAAAATGATGAAATAGAGGAAATTAACATTGGCTAAGTACAAATAGATGAGCATGACCTTAGGCCATGACGTCTGATCAACTATAAAATACTTTTCTCTATTGCACATTGATGTCACCTAGCTAAAGGATGGCCTAGACATATCTTAAGCAGGTATGATATCCTTGATCGGTATTTTTTGACTTCTTGGATGCCCCTGTTTTTAGGGTTTGCCCCTAGATACGCATATTTTCTTAGTCGATGGTTCATAATAAGCAGTGCCTTTATCTCAGAAATTTTTTGCGTCTGCACATTGAGGGAATACACTCAGAATCGTACCCGTAGGGTTCTGCAGTTGTCTTAATTCGGCTTAGTTTCCAATTCTGTTTTTAGACCTAATATGTTTTAGCATTGGGCATTCTGAATGCTGCCAATATGCAAGTATTTAACTACGTAAAGCGGTTGTATGAAATTTGGGGTCCGACTACGTACAGCAAAAAAAAAAGTTCGAGTTATTTTACAATGGGGAATTTTCTAACTTACGCATCATGTATCTTCTGTCGCCGAATATCTTCTGCGGGAAGTTTCACGACCGAGAGTAGCCGAAGATTCTTGCCAAGGTAGTTTAGTATATATGGTACGTGTCAAAAGGATATGCAAACATAAGTACGCATATTTCGTCAAGTGGACCTGAATAAATACTAACACTGTTTGTGCCAACGATTCGCTCTCTAGGTAAAAATAGGTCATATATTATTCATTGCACCTTGAGAATGATACAAAAAAAAGGAACGCAACTAAATTAGTAACCAGTTACAATGACTGGAAGTATTTAGCTGATTGACAAGCTACGGCTACGGCTACGGCTACGGCTACGGCTTGTTTTTCATATTGTCTTCAGGAGTTTATATTTTGTTTATTTACAAATGCTTCTTGGACCTAGCTCTCAATGTGGTATTGTTTATTTATGTATAATAGATTTCCTATGCACTGAAGATGTCTTATCTTTACGCAGCCTTTTTTAAATTAGTCTCAAGTGGTCTGTAAAAAATTAAATTCGGAAGTTTTGAAATGGTTTAAAATTTATCGATGGTTATCCCAACAGGACCCTTGCGCGGTATGACAAATTTATCGATTCTACTTATCAAAATAGAAGATGCCTTTCAGCCCGCAAACAGCGCCATTTTCTCCAAGGCTGCTTATTTGCTACGGCCAATTGCCTCGAACTTTTGCTTGCAGATATTACGATTGAGGTCTGAGCGCCGATGAAAACCTAATTCTATTGACACACCCAAGAATGCAAAAATGGTGCGGTTCATATAGTTCTCTAAGAGGCCCTCCAAACCCAGCGGACCTGTTTTTGACTGATGAGAACTTGGCAATCCGTTTTTTAAAAATGTGCTTGAAAGCAACGTACGTTAGCCTAAAGATACCTGAAGATGTTGTAGTGCGTCTAGTGTATCTAGACTATTCAACTAACGATTATAAAAACCATTTCGTCTCTGCACAAAGTAAGTTATCAATGCTTATAGTATTGCAAGTTGCTCGAGAGATCGCATCACCAGAGCGCACTATACCATGCCAGTTAATATGGTACACGGTGAAAATCCGACCTTGCCTATTAGTACCAGTGGGAAGTACGTCTTATTTTGATGAAAATTTTTCTGACACCTTATGTAATCATTGCCATATATAATATGCACGCTATTTTTTTTACTTCGAAATATCGCGATCTGAAAGCTGTAACTGAATTTCGCGACCGTATCTATTGTCTCGGATAGCAAGAAAAGATGAATTGCATATGAAAGGAAAATAGGCGCGATGTATTCCTTTTACAGCTCTGGCGGCAATGCAAGTGACAAAAGCTTGTTCCAATAAATAGTACAGAGTTAAATTAGGCACTAGATATCTGAATGTCGTAGCTCTTCTGAGTTATAATTAAAAGTGAGGTTGTACTTAACAGCAGTGCTTGTCATTAAGTATTTCGCTTAAGTAATTAATTGTTATAGTTATTTTTGCTACCTAAGATAAATACTTCGCTGTATTTCCAGAGCGAGAGGTTCCTGTGATGAACAGAAACGAGATATCGAGGATAACAGAAAAGGCCTAAACAATAAAAAACGTTTAACCTGAATACTACTTTGGGTAATCTCTTGGAAAGGTTTGTATTAGTCAGATAAGACCAGCGTAAAGCAGAGATCTAATGCAACCGCAATAAACAGTTAAGCATAGAAAGACTATTTCTAGCGACTTTTGAGCTACAGACACGACATAGAAATTAATTTAATTTAAAATACCCCTATTTCTATAGCTTATAGCACTCGAACGATTTTTGGTCAAAGAAAGTCCGCCTGCTCTTGGAGATGCTGGAATCGCTTAGGTCGTACCTTACTTAAACGATATGTGACGTGCAGCTAACTTGGCAGTACTATTACCTTTACTGTAACAGGTTTCTTTTCCTTGCTGAAGAGAAAAATTAATTTTTCAGTATTTATTTCGCTTTCCTGTTAGTGCTACTTTTTGTAGCTATGCCATCACGCGATACTATGTGGCTATGGCTTTTTTGCCCAAATAAAATTGTCTTTCTTTTGTCACGGCTACCCTGTTAGTCCGCTGCAATTAATCAGACATCTTCGAAAAATTCTAAATAAACCGGAAGAACGACTATGTAGCCACACCTTCTCGATGCTCGACATTGAAGACTTCGTCGAGATAATCTAGAATGTTGTCAATGATAGCAGAGGATTTAGAAAATATGTACCGCTTAAAATACTGACCATCATTGTTCACTGTCTATTCTTTTCACTGCATATCCTGTCATCTTGTCTACAAGATGTGCCAATCGCAGTTTAATAAATTATAGGTGGAAAAAAAGAACGCTTTTTTAGCTTGGCCATTCGTGATCACACCAATGTTTCATGAAAAACATTTTATGTTAGTAAATTTCAGATTTATCAACAGAGAGTAATCGGCCGCAATTACTATCCTTTTAAGTATTTGCTTTATCGTCTCCGTAGACATGAACAATGGCCCTTAGATACAAAATTCCGTCGATTTTATAAAGAAAATCTCACTTTGACAAATGGAACAAAAATGCGACTACTTTTGAAGAAAATTATTGCTGAGTTGGGCAATAGCTAGAACTTATTAGTTGGGAATTCGGTTATTGTTAATGTAAAAAAAATGTTACGTGAACATAGAATAAGCAACTCAATATAAAATCACGGGTAACTTTCTACTATAAAATAATAGAATACTGGGAAAAATACGTTTGTTGTTACCGAATCCGGTCTAATTTCTAACCAATTACGATGCTGTGTTCCAGGGGTGTTATTACATTTCATCAGCTTACATGTTATCCTAAATTATTATACTGAATGCACTTATATAAAAATCACTCCGATCTTCTTTCAGTTTGTTTTTGAAGTATAGATGAATTATATGATTGATCTGCTGAAAAGTCTGGGTTTCTTTCCACATTCCGGGCGGCCATTTTGGTTTTCACGCCTATCGACTCGAATAGCTTTGATCTGCTATCAAGGAAAAGCAGTCCGTCGATTTAAGCGCAGGCTTTCCTAGAAAAGGCTTCAATGAGCTATGAGTATTAATCACTTGAGTGAAAAAAAACTGATTACTAATTCTACTCCAAATACAGACAACTAGCCTCCTCTAAAATGTGTATTAAATAACATGTGCAACAAATAAATAGAAATTATAAAAATGCCTTTGTGCAGAACATTTGAGATGTTTATGTGTGTTTCGTACGAAACTGTTAGCGTAAGCTCTTTTTCTCTTGGAAGAAAGCTGGCTGGCTGCCTAATGACGTTAGTTTAGGCATGATAACATGCTGCTTACGACGAACGAATTTTATTCTACTTACGGCTTTTACTAATCTTAAAGGCTTCAATTGTGTCTGAAAAAAATTGAAACGGGATCGTTCTTAATTTGAATTTAATCACTAAATTGTATATATATTCCTTATCAAGGACTTAACAGGGTGTCTGTAGCTAAATGCCACATTGGCAGGAGTGGCTAGGGGTCCTTTCTCTCTAACATATTTACTTACTCTAACATGTTTTAAGCGAACATTTATTTTTTTTTTCTTTACATTATTCTCTCTTAAAGACTGTTCAATAGCTGCTTAACACATATTTCCTACACGTTGAGTCGTGTTTAGCATTTTAGCTGCAAATGGCCGTATTATGAAAAAAATATATACAAATTACCTATAAACTGAAGTCTTAAATTATCTAGTAGTAGATTTTTTACTTATATAGTAGAATCCAATTGCTTCTTCTAGTTTACATACAAAACCAGATGTTTATAAAATGTCATCGATCAAAAATCGATTCAGAATGTAAATCTACCACAGGCTTACTATAAAGTTTTCCTATACAATTTTACGTGTGAGCGAATCGGCACTGTCTTATCGAGACCTGTTGGATTCCCCTTTAAAAACTCGTCACAAATACTAATCTAACTAATTAATTTCTGGGTTGTGTTGGATCCAAATGTGCTTGTTCCGGATTTTGCACTAACTGGTTAGTATGAGCCGAAAAAACATTTTAAAGAAACGATGGGAGGTAGACCACATCAGATACCAGGAGTAGCAATGCGTTCATTTCGTACGCAAAATTTTTTACTTAATCCTTATCTTTTTTTGAGATATTTTGGAAAACCGACTCAAAATTAAACTGACAGATATATTTTTTCAAAGAGACCATGCCGATCGGCAAGTTTGTTGTCAACAAATATTTAATTCTGTACATGCTTCTAGATCTCAAAGTATATATATATATATATATATATTTTTTTTTTTTTTCTTTAAATAAAAAAATATAAGATATATATATATATAAAGGATGAGTTTTTGTGCTGTTCAGGCAACATTTTGTTGAAAAAGGGGTCCCAAATATTGACATGCTCATGAGCTATTAAGCTCCGATTGATAACTATATATCTCAGTAGTATTGAAGCAAGTTAATTAAGTGTTCATAAAACTTCTGTCTATATTTTCAGTTTCTGTTTAGTTGCATAGATGACCACCCTATTCATCTTAAGAAATAAATTATCTCAAATTTTCTTAGTTTTTAGTTTATATCGGTATTTTTAGATATCGCATCTTAGTGACATCTCTTAAGGCCTTTTTTGAAGGCTATGCTTCTGTAATGACTTTGATGAGTAGGAGGATGCCATTAGTGAAGAGTAGATTTTCTTCAAAAAAAGTAGCTTGACAGTATGGTCTTTAATTTCTGTGATAATCCCTATTTATTTAATAGCCCTTAATTTTCTCTGTATATTTTTTTATCCTATTTGATATAAATTCAGTATGTCCCCAGTACGTAAAAATATTAACTTTTTCTATATAAAGGAATCACAGCCATTTATTGTTGGGAAGGTAAATAATGCAATCAAATAGTATGACCGCAAACAGTCACTTTTATTAAAGTTCTTAAAATGTGGAATAGCCTCACCTACATTGTTTAGTGATCGAAAAAGTGCGCGTTTGTAACACTTGATACTCAAATCAACCTGGTTGCTTTGCCTAAGTTGAATATCAATGGCCTTAGCTTTGTAATAATAAGTTTTTTGCCCGCGGATAGCTTTCAATTTCTACTCCCCATAATGAATCAGCCCGGATCCTATCCGCGAGGTATTACTACGAGAGTTGTTTAATAGGAGACCTACTGCATACCTGAGCCCTCTTTAGTATCCTCCCGAAACCCGTAAAGGGCAGGATTGCATTCCGGAATGTCAATTCCGAAATAAAGTATTATTATGTTACTGTTTTTTTTCTATCGTTTGTTGGCTATTTAGTACATTGTATCAGTCAGATATGAACCCACGACGTTTTTGCTCTTTCTAGATGAGGAGACACGCAGAACGTGTTGTTCAATGGGGTGGTTACGGTCATGTAATGCTGCTTCATGTATGCGAGTCAATAATCTTTGCATACGGTTCGATCTCTGCCACTAAAATGCCAAGTAGAATAAGATTCGTAGCATGTATTATCTGTAGTGAGAACGCACTTGGTATGGGTGAATAGTACAATTTCAGTACATGTACGGAACCCATGGACATCTTTTATATACATGTTGCAGAAAATAGGTCTCATCGTCGAATCTGGCAGGACTCCGTATTCATTTTTTGAATGATAAGAGATAGTTTAATTTTGGGCATTTTATCATTTGTTCCTTATTAGCTAAGTATGAATGGAAAAGTTCCACATCTGAGTTACACCTTATTTTGACCAAAAAGAAGTTGTTCGTTGATTAGCCGCGTTCTGTTAACGCTGTTGAATGCTTTTCAAATTATTTTTATAACTAATTTATTCTAGTCATTGCAGATTGATAGTCCTTGTTGTGGTACCAGAAAACAATCCATTTAAAAAAAGTAAAAGTGGCCTTAAAGTTTTCATTTTCCTTTCCGGACGTAGGAAAAAGACACGCAAAGAAACACGTAGACAAGAAGTAGATATTACGTACCCAAGGGGAACAAAGAGACGCAAAATCTCTATGAATCGAACAAAATGAATTTCATATCGTAAATAAGTAAGATATTTGTTGAAGTGGCTAAAAAGTGGTTAAAAATGGCTTTTAGTATTATCTTTTTAAACTGACAGTAAATGACAGCTTACTTAAGACACACCTTTCTTCGAGTGGCTTCGTCTTTTGTGATTAACCTAAATCAATCTAAAGACCGCTGTTCGTTGCCAGAGTTTTCCAATGCAAATACTAGATTTCTCCGAGGTCTATATGGTAGCATTTTCAATGTTCTTGAACATATCTGTGTCATTTACCGTGTTTGCACTCACTTTTCCTTTTTCTGATCGTTCCTTTGCGTGTCGTCTTCTGTCCACATAGCCTTTATCTTTTTTTCGGGGTTCGATTACTGCTTTTCCGAGGGCTCTGATAATCGCATAAACGTGTAGGCCAATCTCTAGTCTACTATCAGACTCGTTTCCGCCATACCCTTCTTTCGTTCCTTTGGAAACCCGCGACAACTTGCTTTCGAAAGAGATTCAAGTGTACTATGTGTAAATCGGGTGACGAACGCAACTTTTTAAAATGCGTTGTTCAGAACAGAGTAAAAAATCCATAAGCACATAAATGGTAGTTCTTGGATATGTACGGGATCATTATCTGGAGACTATCTTTTTTCCCATATCAATCATGTTTTGCCTGACTGTTGCATGTTTCGCAGTTTTTAGTCATTTGCTTCCGTTAACGGACAATCTAAATACGGCTGGCGACGTAAGCTGCGGGTCTCGTTGCGTGCTTCATATTCTCTTGAGGCTATAAGCCTCCATGAAGCCCTAGAACGAATGAAATGGACGAGTCATAGAAGTTCAAAGGTGTGGCTCGTGAAACTGCCACTGCAATCTTGCAACTATTACTAGAGAATTTATTAAGATAATACTAGTCTTCCGAACATTTGTTATTACGTAGAGAGGTATTCTATTATTATGATAACATTTACATTTATAACAATAACGTTACGTTTCTCTTTGTGTTTAATGTTATCGTTTAAGTTTTCGGTGCGAAATGAAAAGAACTTGTATTATATTCACGGACACAGTGAAACTTACGCTGTAACATAAATTATCTACTCAGACAGGCTAATTGCTATATCTGGAAATGTTTTTGAATTTTCGAAGAAGTCCGAAAATTGTACTTCAAGGAACTTTTCATGTCGTTGTAGTTATGTTAACACTAGGTTTCCAGTGCAACGTCTCTTCCAGGGGAGGAAAACATGAAATCACTAGTTATATTCCTTTATTATCATTCTGTCCAGCAGAAAAAAATCTCTCTGCAAAGTTGAGGCTACGCCATAAAGTAATGAATAAAAACGGCTTCAAATTTTATTTCGAAGATACATGCATATTGCCCCATTTACATGAGCTATCATTACGTACCTGCACGGGCCTTGCTTTTATAAAAATAAACCTTTAACAACATACGCAAACTAGCACCCAGTGGTAAACGTCTGTTATGTATTCGGATATGCGAACACGGCGATTTGTTTGGCTGCATAAAGCTTTATTGCAGACCCGCAAGCGATTTTGATTTAATAATTTTTGTCAGTGGTATCCTGAAAAGTTCTCTCGCTTTGTCTGTCTACGGGTACTTTTTATTCACTATATGAAATCACTGTATGAATCAACTAAATAGCTTATTATCTAACAATTACATTTAGTTGGTACATATGTACCCTTTCTATTACCTATATGTCAAATAGATATCATGACGGTATGTTAAATAAAATTGCAGCTTTATTATCACAATGAACTAAGTGTACGTATTATAGACAAAATATAATAAATAGAGTAAATGTTTACAGGCTATATCTATGAAGCAACAGTTTCGCTGTGTCCGTCTTATTAGTAGAGGTCTTATAGTCTGTTTTTCTCTGTTGCTAAGACTGTATATACGCGTCCAGTCGAAACCGATAGGATGCACGTCTCAAATATATTATTTACAGGCTAGGGGTAAGCATAATGTATTCACAAATTGGTCATTTGTCCTATAGGCATAGAATAAGAGAACGAGAGAAGCCTTATAGTTTCATAAAATCCTGTATAAAAGATGAAAAAATGTGCGATACTAAAGTAAATCTTCCATTTCTATGAGTAATTTGATTGCACCGAAAAAAAGAACAGATTGATGCACTTCGACGAATTGCAAAAAACCTATTACGGGCACATGACAAAGATGGTGAGATATTAAACGAAACAGATCACAACTAACTGTGCAGATTGACGCAAGGAGAAGCGGATCAGTGTCAAAGTATACCAACACCAATGCGATTGCTATCAGGGGGATCTGACAAGCATTTTGCTGTACAAACGAGGAATATATAAGGTATTTACATACAAGCGGAGAATTTCAAAAGGATTCGCCAACAATGTTCTATGCATATAGATTACGTGTAGAAAAAACATGACACTTCTAACAGTTATTTCACACATAGTAATGTATACTAAGTTGTGCAAAAAGTAACCTAACTTTATGCTGTTTGCAATAAGCGTCCAAGAAGGGTAAACCTCACGTCACTGTTTCAGGAATTGTTATTATGAGCGCATATTCATTTGCGCCGTTTCTCGAACATCTTCGAGTTTGCAATAAAATTGGCAAATGGAGGTATTTTTACCATAGCAAAACGTTTATTCGTGCAACATGTTGGTTACCGCAAGTCAATATGGTTAAAGTTATAAAAAAATGTTTTAACATTTCTCACATTGATGTGACCACAAGAACGTCTGTAAATAATGCAGAACGAATTTTTAATATAAACTGATTTCAGCTTGCAAAAAACTCTAATATGAATCACCGATTTGAATTTACTATGTATTCAAACGGTTAGCGCGCTGTGTAGTCGACTACTGAAAGAGACAGCTATTTCTAGCCTAATCCTTTTTGTGGGAACGTGCATTGTTATCAGGAATTGCGGCTGTATCATATGGCCATGAAGTTATACGAATGTGCCTGAGTCACTCGGCTACACACAACACAGAGACGATGGTTTTTAGTGATGCGAGGCATAAGAAGCTGTGCAGAACGTTATGTGACTAGTCTTGCTTCACCCTTTGCGGCTCTTGAATTCCTCTTGGAGGTGTTTTAAAAATGACGAGACTAAACTTACTTATTCACACATTAGATGATGTAATTTTTATGAAACCATCATAAATTCTTAAATGAGTGAGACTTGATTAGGGTAAAAACACATGACAATTCTTTAAGACGTAAACACTAACTCGGTAGTCAATGAGATACGCACAAATTGTAACGAGTTAGGGTAAGTTTATTAGGAAGTAAAAAGCTAATGTTAAAGACAAATGGCTTTACTGCAGGTGCTTGGCATTAATATTACACGAGCCGAATAACTGATTCAATGGACAAAAACGCAGCTTGAATATATAAAGTTTAGCTCTAAATCAGGCCGTAAGTCAAGAATGTTAGAAAATCGGGGACGTGACGGGAGCGTCTATCATAGGAGACCCTACCACGTTGCTCACCATGAGTTAACAGAACTTGTAAGGAACTATACACACCTATTTCGGGCAAGCCAGCCTTGAACGAAAGTGTAAAGTTACCCTTAAATTTAGCATATAAGTGCTGCAAGATGGTGAGCCTGCAAATTATTCCGGGTTAGCGAAGATTGTAACAGCATACAAGAACACACCCTAAAAGGGGAGATAGCTTCCTGACGGCATTGCCGCATGTAGCTATCGCTACATGCGGCAATGCCGTCTTAGATCAAGCGTGGATCTACAAGCTTATTTGGTGGAAATAACCAAGGAAGTTAGATGTTCATAGGACCATAATTACAGCCGCGCCCTGCGGCGCAAACTTTGGGTCAGTAGAATCGGACTAAAGAAAAGACCGGGACTGACTCTACTGAGTAAGTGGCTAACTGACCTGCATGTATTACAGCCAGAGGAAACGAAAGTGACTACAAGGAGATCCGTGTATAGGCATATACGTGCGTGTTCACTTTCCGATTTTTACGAACTTTTCTTTTTTGCGTTCAACCCCGCCGCTGCATCGGCGGGAGTCTAATAGGTAAAAGTGGTCGCGGCTTCTCCACCGCATTGAACCGACTGGAATAGCGTGTTTGGAGGCAGTGAGAGTAATAAGTATATCAGACGTGGTCGGTGGCAAATATTGTGCTCTAACCTAAACAGGGGTAAGCGAGACAAGGACTCGCTAAGTGACCAAGAATCGGATACATCGACTTGCTCGCGTCGATTTTTGCCTGATATCGACCTTCGAAGCTGCGCATAAACCTCTTCGGTGCATGAAGTCGTGCTATTTTATTAATAATAATAATTACGAATGGTCGGTTGGCAGAAGTTACCATCTCTAACAAAAAAATAACATCATCTGATAGTTAGTAGCTGTTATCAGGTGGTCAAGTCGAAACGCATGGCAAAGGCAATCGAGAAAGGATCAGAGATTATAGCAGAATGGGGTGAACCAAAGCTGCATTTTGAATGGGCAAATGTTCCTCTTGGCGGAATACGCAAGCAGATAGAATATTTACTGATAAACAAGCAGAAGCCCCAACAAAGAACCAGATCACTTTTATGTCTAGAATAAGCAGGAGACGATAGGCGATAAAAGGTAAAGCACGGTAAGGGCTATATTAAAAGGGAAAGTTGTCTTTGGTAGATAAACAGTAGGTTTGCTTTTACAAATTTGATCGGTAAGTTCACCGTTACAGTACACACGAAAAAGTCCGGTAGTTTTTCAAGTATATTTACGAGTACATTTGTTTTTATATTTTAAATATATTTGTTGACGACTTACATCGTAAACAAAACGTTTCAGCTTCCAAAATTCTTCTAAAATATAGCTTGGCAATCCTAATCAGAACTGATGATAGCTAGCCTTATCTCGCCTTGTCGTCAAGCATGTACTTGAACCAATTAATTTTTAGTCGAGTTTCAACGCCCTGTTCATACCTGTGCTACCCCTAATATTATGTTTGTTTACTTCAAAGCTTTCGAGTATTACACTTTAAGCAGTACATTGTGCGCGAGCTCACTCACACGTTCGATTGGTCAGTAGTCATGTTTGACATATCGACTGCCTCGTAAATGAGCGTTTTTTTTCGACTCATCGACACTGATATGTATTGCATTTATTTATTTATTTATTCTACGTAGTTTTAAATCTCTCAAGGTCGCTTCTCTAACAAAGAGCAACTGGCCGAATTTAGGTATTAAAGCGATGCGTTGTTTTGATTTTTCACTATATATTTGAGCTGACTTTATCAGTAAGCACGTCTACTGTAGAAATAAGCGTTTTAGAATATGTTTGATTGGGTGATTAGGACTTACTAAAAGTTTGCCTTTCCGAATAAAACGTGAGATGTCTTATAATAATATTAAATATTTGGCTGTATTGGCTTTCGTAAAAAATTCATGCGGATCAAAGTCCGTATGAGGAACAGCTAGCTATTAAAAGCCTTCTTTGCAATGGAAAAGCATAATCGCTTATTAGTTGTATTCTATCTCTCGTGAACAGAACCATATTGTATATATATATATATATATATATATATATATATACAAGAAACCATATTGCAGCACATAGCTGGTGCCTGCAGTCCTTTCTCGGTCCTAGTGATCGTTTAATATATATGCGTCTGTATGACAACCATGATTTCTAATGCGGATTCCCTTTTTACTTTCTTGGTTAATTTTGGGCCGTGTTAGAGGTCAATGGTTGTTCAGATCTTGGCGCCGTCGTTGAACTGAGTTGAGGTTCGATTAATACAGATTAGGTAGTATTTTGTAACACACAAAATGCCGTCTGTCTGTTGCTGTTGATATTTTACTTCTACCGTTTTGAGTCGACATGGCCGCGCAAACCTGCAAAATTTCCGTATTCTCGAGCAATTATACGAAAAATATATCAAGAATATTACTAAATGCAATACATAAGTGCTGGGGATAAATCGCCAGATTTGCTTTGAGTCAGTAACGGAATCGCAGTGGACAACGACCCTACAGGCAAAGAGGGCTATGCATGTCATTCACTAAGCTACCTTGCTCGACCGGTATTGATGCAACAAATCTTCAAAAGACAGATTCTGTTACTCTCCTCCAAAAGTATAGTCCAAACAAGTACCCTATTACGGACCGTATGTAAACAAACGAAAATGTTATATATACTTAATGAGATTGGTCCAAGCAAGCTTCGTGCGGGTTTCACTCTCGTATTTATGTCCCACAGAAAACAGAACCTGGTGCTTATGTTCAGTTATATAACAAAGTCTTACATTATTGCATGTCTTCAACCATTTCTATTTTACCTAACAGATAACTTAATATTCGTTCTAAGGGCCGTGCTACACTCTTCGCCAGGGTGGGTACACACGCACGTGCAAAAGTTCACCAGGTACGTCAGTGTTCAATAAGATGAATAGCCGGATAGCGCTAGCGCTCAACTAATATAATCATCGCAGTAAGAAAAAAAAAGAAGTGTAACTACTAGCCCTACATAAAGCTTTTCAAACAGAAAGAAAATAGTATTAATCCACTCGTCTAACAGCGACAAAAGGTACAGAAGGCCAGCCATTAGGAACCATAGATGATCTTATTACATTTAAACAGGCTTGAATACTTCAGCATGTTGGACAACAGGGCGAGACTGGAAGGGATCTATTGTAGCAATCCTCTGTTCTCCAATCAGCCTCTAAAATTTCGTGCCTGCTCTGTTCTTGCTTTCTACACGTACAAATTCGACCTATGGGGAAAAGGCTATCGTTGAACAGTCGATTCTTACTCTGCCATATCAAAACATGTTGCAAAGTGGTACTAGGCTACGCTTCTTGCTTAACTGATGTTATTGATGTACAGCGAATTTGACTCAAAATCAATTTATAACTATAATTACTTCAATATTGAGTTGCTCATATAATTCCTCCTCATAATGCGCAGCACATAATGCAAGATCTTGCTTATAGCTGCGCTGTTAACAATGCCATTACGAATTAAAACGATATATCAGCTACCACGCTAATAACACAAGCCACGTAATAGTTAATTGGGTCTCTTATTCAGAAGGCTCACTTGTATCACTCACTATGCCCGATAACTGTCGTAACTGTCCACAAGACTTTCTAAACTAACAGCTACCACAAAGCTTGATATACAAATTGCTTGCAAGGCTATATTAGGCCAATATATAGGCCAATATTGTATATTGGTGATATATGATTGAGTTGTCAGCAAAGTAAAAAAAATGCCTCTAACTATTAAGCCGTCATAGTTAAAAAAAAAAATCCAATCAGTTTTAATTGTCGCTTATGATAGATGACTTACATACAAAAAAATTCAGAAGCTTGAGATCCTGTTGAGTTTCAGGGGCTATCGATGCATTCTTCAAACGTATCCGAGCTACCTGAAGGTACTTCCAAAGTATTTAACTACAAAACCACTACCTCTTTATAGCAAAGTTTATGAGAACATTATTTTTTTGTCCAACTGGTAAGCGCAAAGTGATCATATTTTTTTGTTTACTAGAGCAACAAACTTAAGTTTGTCAATAATTACCATTGTACAAGTTAGAAGCTGCGATCTGAGCGATGTCGACAGCTTGGACCTGATCTCTCATTAAAATGATGTCTACCTCGATGGCCAATTACATACGTCACGTCATTTATTAAAGTATAGTTAAATTAACTTAGAATAGTACTACATAATTAGAATGGATCAACGAGAGCATCAAATATATCTATGTTGAAGCTATCCACTTTGTGACGTTTTGTAGCTCAGACGGTGGTGGACAACGCCTTTGTACTAGAGTAATGAAAGTTTGAGTTGACTAAAGCGACAGTAACTCTGGAGTGGATAGGCCATTCTACAAGCTAGATGTAGCCTGTTTTGCTACGCTAATACTTCTATGGCTATAATTTTAGAAAACAGTTTCTACAAAATGTCATTGCCGATCTCTTAAGTAGATTCAAATAGCAACACGTCGCGGTTATACGATGCTTTACAGGTGTAAATCCCTAGTTATTTTGATTGCTCTAGCAGTTGGTTTTTCGGTTAAGGCTTTTGCCAAATGATTTGGCCGCCGTTGGCACGTAAATACGCCACACAAAATGGATAAGTGCGTACCATCGCTGCGCTGAAATTACGAAGTGTGCCCTCGAATAACTTCTAGCATCAAGAAGGCTCGATACTGCGAAACTGGAACCCATTAAACGCATATCGTTTTCAAAACAATTATCTGTTTACGGATTCGTTTAAGTTAAATTTTTTCAAGCTTTTTGCATACTACCCAACCCGGCCCCGCTGATGCAAAACTCTGGCCAATCACACACACAAATACGTCTAATATCAGTTAACACGGTTCGATGAATAAACAACTATCATTGATAGAGCGTATTCTATCCAGTGTCTAAAACTTTTCAAGCGTCGAGACTACTTAACAAGCAAGCAGTAATATTTAGTTAAACTATATTTATACTATTATAATGCATGTCTTTAAAATGAGAAGTAATTAGAAATGGGCAATAATTTCGTAATACCCGCAGCGAATAGATTTTGAAAAACCTGCAAAACGTTTCTGGTCGTTCAAGTTTTACGTTAGAAGCCACATTAAGCACAGAAAACGGCTTTACTTAACACAACGTAAAGAGTGTTCGCCGTCCGATAATCCAAAACACCGTTTTTTTTTTTTTTTTTTTTTGTCTTTCGGGTCGCAAGCAACCACGTGTCCGCAGCATGCTTATGAAGACTAGTAATCGAGCTTAAGAGAGATTAAGTCCAATATTATAGATTCGCTTTTACGCGAAAAAAAAAAAACAGTGTAACTCGTAAAAAAGAAAACTATTTTTTCGTAACGTTCTTGTTCTTCTGATTCAATTAGGAAAACAACCAAAACAGCCTGTAAGCTAAACAATTTACTTTTAGCCGAACGCAACCTGATTAAACAGAAAAAAAAACACTTATTTTGTGAGAACGGTCACCGCGCATCGCGTGCAAGCGACAAGGAACAATCTAAATTAGGGAGTTGAAAATAGAAAATCTTTAGAATTAGATGTTAGAAAATTGGCGTACCGTTAGAAATGCAAAACAGCCAGCATCCGCAAGCAATTAACTAACTTGTTGGAAAAGAGGTCGATATATGGAAAATAACTAGCAGATTCCTATATTTAGTTCTAGCAGACGAATTTGCATTAAACACAAACTGTTTTGCAGTAGTCGATCATATACGACATGTAGGAAGTTCAAAGGATAGCGATGCATAGTGCACTGAGGGTTTACTGCGCCTTCGCTCCATAAATGTTTTCCATAGCAAGCCGCCTTTATTCAACACATACGTATGTGATGTACATAGGTATATAAACGATCCGATGGGCGTCTTTTTTCTCTCCAATGGAACTGCTATCAAGGCTTCGCAAACGAGAAGAATCCAGACCACTATTGCCTTTCTATGAAAACAAAACAAATGTCGACTAGCCACTGATTTATTTATCGAATTCAAAATGCCTTTTGATCAGTGGCTAGCGAAAAACATTATTGATATAATCAAATACAAACCAAAACTCCAAAGCGAAGAAGATTCTATATAAGCGGTACTATCGGTAAAGCATAATTGACACAGGGTAAGCAATTAATCAGTATATGTCAATCCATCGATTATCCACTACCTTTATATTGATTACACATATGAAGAAAAGTATCCACGTACTATATCTTCATGAATTGACTGATTAAAAATAGACCTCGCTCATATGTACCTTAGTGCATCAGGCTTCCTTTTCAACAATTAGTCTAAATAAATGTCTGAACGAACCTCAGAGCTGATGAAATGTTCGGTTCGGTCCACCGAAGCGCTCATCTCCTGCTTAAGCCTAGCTATCCAAACGTCTATTTGACATCCATAAATACTGTACCTTTAGATAAAGATGGTGGCTCTCGCCTATACAGAACGATCGTTATTATTACAGGGAGTTCAACAGAGAACGCAGAGCCCTGTTTGTTTTGTATAGTCTAATCTGGTAATCTCAGAGTCGTGTGATGCTAATCGCTAAAGGATATATATACACACAAGAAATCTACTAAGAAGAAACTAAAGATGAGGATCTCCAAATCAACGCGCATTTTCAGGCCACAGTTCATCAACATCTAGCGTTACAACCAGCTCTATATTCTCAACCACTATTTCAAGTTACATGTATCGTAATGTTCAGGTCGGGGATCTGTTATTTGCTTGACACATTTCGCGTGTACCCTTACCTTCTTAACATCTGAAGCTTCTCAAAGCCAATAGAATTAATCTTCATTAATCTTTTTTGTTCAAGCAAGGCTGTTTTAGTGAAAAACACATTAACATGTTGGGAGTTCAAACTAATCATTGATATTGAAGCTGATGACGCACGTTTTTGTCTCTGTACAAAAATGGGTTACGCCAGAACGAGAGAGGGGTGCATTCACTGACCTGTTAAGCGTTCAGTTTGTGTTGTGATACATCTTAGTAATGCTGATTTTAATTATCTTACATAATCTAAACCATAAGTACTCTAAAGGATCATTCGTTTAAGTCGTTTCAATAGCTTATTTCAGTTATTTAGTAAGTCGGCTCGTCCATCGACGTCTGCCTAGTTTAAAAGCAATGATACAGCTAGATGTCAAAAAAACACTGAGAGCTTAAAGTTCGGTGTCTTCAAGGCGAAAACGTTAGTAAAATTCGATGAAGACCGATAAAAAAGCCAAGCGACAAGGCCATTCATTACTAATGCAATTATCTTATGAATGAAGTTAGACATTATAAAGGTGATGACCACGTCTTGAAATGGTCGTACTTGCAATAATATTAGGAGTATTTTTTATTAATATATATTCTTCGATTGCTACGAGGTGTTTTGAATCTGTCTCCGTGATGACGCAGTGAGTTAGGTATTTGCCTGCTAAGCTTAGGAGCACGTTGTGGCCTGGGTCCGAACCCGGGCCTGGTCAGACTTCGTTTCATACTGAAAGGCAGCCGTCTGATGGAATGTCTAACAGCGATAGCAGACGTAAAACTCAAAAGATAGCGATATTTTGAATCCATGAGCAAATTCGGCGTAGTAATGAAGATGGCAAAGCTGTTCAAAGGTTTGCATAGTGTGGTCTTAAATTTGCAATCCATACAGGAAAAATCACCAGTCAAACTTTACTAATGCATTTCTTGAGTAATGCCCGCTGCAACCATGAAAAGGATATAAGAGAAATTATATGGTAAAAACAAGATTAATAATTCAGAAAGTGGGTCTAGGCCCCAAATAAGAAACATGCACTCTATTACGAATTCTCAAAACTAGCTGAATAAGCGTTATAGTTTACGATAGGGCGGTATCAGGAAAAAAATCCGCTTATCGCCAGCAATTCTTTGAGTCTGCCTGTTTTCGGCAGCTTTCATTCGCTTTAACAAGTAAGCCCGTTGGCTTGACATCCTTTGCTATAACATTCTCACGTTCACAATTATTGGTAGCCAAATTTCGGCTAACACTTTGAGCATACAATCATTAAAGACAGTAAACAGTACTGTGATCTCAGACTGAATGTGTCTTTGTCAGAGAATCAGAGGATAACAGATAATGTTTTTTGGATATATTAGCACAATTCTTTTGGGAATATGTAGTTCGGTATGTCCATTGCATGCGTATCTGTAAGACAAACTAGCAGCATTTCGACTTTTCTTTTTTTCTCACGCTTTCATTGATACGCGATTTAGCACAACCAAACTCCGTTCCGCACTTCGACGGATTCAAATAAATAATAATCATTTTCTCGGCCCAGCCCTCCCAGAACGAAAACGCACTTCTCTTAAAATAATGATAATGCAGTTCCCGTCGTAGCTATGGAACCGAATCGTTTTCGGAGGTGGCGACCCTACTTTTGTAGTGCCGATGACCTTTGGTTAGGCTACGTGTTGGCAAAGCGGGTGTGTTAGAGCATGGTCAGACCACTACGAAGGGGGCACTAGCAGGCAAGGTTCAGCATCAGCAGCGAGGCCTGTATCGCCACAAGGGCTTATACCGCTGTGAATAGCACAGCTGTCGGCGCCACCCAGCGCCAATCTGAGCAACCCAACCAACGGTACGACTATACAGGTTAAATTAAACTAAAGCAAAGCCAAACAAAATGAGAAAACGTTGCTGAATAATACTGAAACTAACATGTCCAAAAATTAGACAACAGATCCACTAGCAGTAGGCTGCATCTCGCTTATCTCTCTTGCTATTAAGCTTCGTGTTCGTTTATGCCTCATATCAATGAGCGCATGCCCATATTTTGTGCTAAACTTGCTACGAGAGGGCACCCTGCAATGTTACTTTCAAAGAGGAGATATTGTCTAAAAAGGATGGGAAAAGCAGGCACGGAAAGATCAAGAAAAGACCCTAGCTCTCTTGCCATATCCGAGTATATGGGTAGGCATGCGTCTGTATGTGTATCATTGTGACAGCGTACAATGGAGATGTGAACGCCAGGAAATGCACGCACAAGCGGCGTATAAACCCGATCACAAGGGAAAGAATAGAAGGAATGTTTGGTATATCCGAGCAAAGTAGAAAGCTGCCAGTGACATCATTTCGTCAGCACCACTGAACAAATCATACTATAAATGAATAACCGAAGCCGATAGATGAAACGGCAATAGAGAAACCAACAGTATAATGAGGGAACGACTCGTTAATCACGCTACAATATTACGCATGATCATCACAAACGCTTACCGTCAATTGAATCTTATGTCTAATTAGAATTTCACATTCAATTTTAACACAGAGTTTGATTTCTGGAAGAATCCTGTTTTCAGACCGCAACATTTCGCACAAACCCCGTACATTCAGCTATTTTTTTTTGCTCTTTCAATTCCATGCTTTACGTAATTGTAAGTTCTAAGTTTAGCCTTGGCTTTTAAGCACCTATCATGAATCTTGAATACGTCATCAATTACTCATGCAAATTTGCTAGACAGGTTTCACTCCTAAAAGGACAGAAGCTCCATATCAGCTTGTCCTGGCCGTGCAGGGCATTTTTTCGTAGATGTGTGCGTTATCAACATCAGAAAGGTCAGAACGAGCTGTATCGCTGAGATCCGTTTGCAACGAAAAAGCGGTCATTTTCAAGAACACATTTGTGTGTGGATTGGTCTACCTGCAATAATTCGGTAATGATCGATTCACTTGGTTGCACCTGGGACTGCAAGCAAGTCCTAGCGTTTTTATAAGCAAAGTGTTAAACGACATATGCCTTGCAAGTACGAAGTTTTTCAATCCGAAGAAAGTTATTCCGCTCAAGGAAACTTAGCGTCAGCTATATAAACTGAGCATGGAACGTTTTCCTACTCGGTCAGTTCATGTATGCTTAATTTGCTCGATAAGTTACCTTGTTAGAGATATTGTGTTATTTGCTATGAACGGGAATGAGCAAAACTTTACTACGCGTTTATTGATACAGCTTCCCATAGGTTACGCTCCAGTAAGGCAGTTAGACCATTTTTGGTTTTAGGGTAAACATACAGACGAACATGGAAACGAAAACGCTCATCAACGAGCGTCTGCGATTCATGGAGGAAACAGACTGTTAGGATCATGCCTTGCGGCAAAAGCAATCCAGTTTAGCTTATACTGCTTTGTGAGCGAAACTTAAGACAAGTTCTTTTGCTGTCTTTCGACTCAAAGTTTTCGAGCTGCAAGCAAGTTAAAGAACTATTTTGCAAGAGGGTTTAAGGAAGGAGGGAAGCCCAAAGTATTATCGTTAAGCATTATTAACAACCCCTGGGCAGATAAAGGTTATAATACGCCTTTTTCTACTCGGGGCTTAGGTATAAGTTCTATATAAACTAGAGTTGTTTCGTGGCAGCAAGAAACAAGGATAGGGAAACCAGAACTAGCCCTTATCTTTCAAACAATTGGGTTGGCTCAGAAAGGTACTCTAAGCCCTTTGTTCTTTTATATCTATTGAACGATCTACCCGAGAAGATTTGAAAAGCTAGAAATGTTTCCAAGGTTTTCCTGTACGCAGGTAACCAAATAATTCATGAGATGGTCTCAAGTGGGAGGGGCCCTCCTTTAGACTGCATGCAGTTCTTACCGAGCCAGGTGTAACGGTCAGTGTCACGAACGCCATTGTTGAGACGAAAGAGGCAAAGTACTCAGCGAGTATACGCTCCTTTTGGCTTAGCGTACGTCATATACAAACAAATTGACATACTTGAGTTGTTATTTCGCTTCATCATGGCTTTCCAGAGGTTTCGATCATCCATAAGGCATCCATAAGCATACATGAGCATATTTCTATCATAAAGATGGGCTTACATTAGAGGTACAATGAAAGAATTCTCAACGATTAGTTGTTAATGCCCCAATATGATTTTTTTTATTGGAAGTTTAAATTGTAATTTTTCAACTTGCACAAACTTATCATAGAACATTTAAACAGAGCAAAGAGTGAAGTTTTTCGAGTGCATGCAGAGAACTAATTAAAAAAAAAGTGTTCTCTATTTGCAATTGTCGTTTGTAGTCTTAAGTTAGCAGAACGTTGTGCGTTATACGGCAAAAGTGGTGTTTGTGAATAATAAGGGTTCATCAATAAGCTCAAACAAAAAAATATGTATTTTCTATCGTTTCAACCTTACTCAGCTAATGCGGCTAAAGTAAAGTATTCAAGTAAACGTCTTTTCTTTGACTAAACGAAATTGCTTAAAATAAACATTGCATTGACACACGTAATTTTTGAAAAGAATCCTACTTTGTTGTTAATCATAACGCACGTAGTTTTTTTTTTCAATGCTGAAAGCCATAGATGGGCTCTGGGTAACGTTTATGACGAATAGTATGAGTAAAGCATTTTCACCCAAACATTTGGCAAACTCAGATAACCATAGCACGTGTCTAAATCATCACGCTTCAATTTAGCCTTTTTCTCAAACTTTGTTATTTTGCTGGTCTTCAACAGCTATAGATATCCTCTGCCGAGTTTAAAATTGAAGCTCGTATCTTTTTTTTAGATCATAGGCCCATTTAGGTATTTAGGTAGAAACTGTCGAAATTATACTAACTCAGAGTGTTCCACCTGAACATGCACTACCTGGTAACTTAGACGTAGACCTAGGGAATGAAGACGAACGAGTTAAGAGGTGCACTTCTGTCATGGAAGTTAAATTACAGACGGATTTTAGTTATTTACGGTTCTGGTAAACATTTATATAATCAACGAAAGCTACTCCATCTACTACGTAGTGAAACTTTCAATCTTATCTTACTCACCAAAAAATGGTCTTTGCCTCGCTTCTTTCTTTTCACAACCAGCTTTCCGGATTCATACAGCTGCGTGTACACGATAGGTCAAAACTAGTCTGCTTGTTAGTGTACTGCAGTCGCAAAACAATGGACATGGATCAACTTTGGCAGACGGTCTCGTGTTCTAAGTACGAGATCGAAACCAAATCAAGTAAAAATCATCTGCCAGCATACGAACATTTATATAACCGTGTAGTGTTTGGTTTGGTATGGTATAACAGTTCTTCAACCCTAATTCGGTCGCTGCTTGTAATTTTTCAACTATCTGACTGGCGTCAAGGTCATAGCGTAGCGTAAACGAAGGTACAGTGAACTTTCCGACGAGCAGATCCGGACGCGAAAGGCAACTATTGGGAAGCGACCAGCTGGATGGTGAAAGCAATGCTTGTAGCAACAATACATACAACAATCTATTAGCGTTCATACGATCTATGGACAACCGACCCGTACGAGACCGAGTACAGAGGTACCGTATGTGGGCCCCATCGGCAATGCCAGTAACATGTTAGCGAAAGGCCTAACTAAAACTGTAACAGTCATATTTGTCGTGTAATGTGGAAAATACACATATACGTTCATTCTCTAGGTATGGGAATAAGTTTTGCGTTTTAGGCGAATCGCAGATATCAGATTCTGCAAAGGAGCGGGTAGAAGACAAATACTGACGCTTCTATTATATGTTAAAATGAAAAGGATTACATGCAGAGGGTCCTCGAACTTGTCAGAGATTCCGATAAGGAATAATCATTTTTTTGTTGCTGTAATTTTTACACCTGAGATAAAGCTAATTCGCCAATAGGCTAATTAGAAGAAGACATTTTAAATTCATTAGATTAAACAGCACTTTTTATAGTTGATGGTAAAAACTATTCTCCCAGAAACAGCGATAGAAAGTGCTACTCATTCTTTAGCAAGACAAACACTTGGGACTGCATGATGCCCCCTATAAGGCGTCATATTATATTTGGGCTTGGCGCAAATTAGCTTGAACAATCTCCCTGCGAACGTCTGGGGCTTAGTTTCTTCTCAGGTTGCGCGGCGGCGCATGAAACGTAACGAGGAAGCGTGACGAGAAACAAATTTCTTGCATCTGGAATAAAGGTGTAAAGGGGAAAACCGGACGATTATGTATATGATAAATGTGTTGCCTGAAATTACGATGGTTCCTTTGCATACTTGCGCACCATTAGCAAGCTTCCCCAAGTGACAATCTAGACAATCGTAGCTGGGACGAGCTGAAAAAATTGTTAACCGATGACTTATTCAGGCTGTACTGACACTACAAAGTGACGATAAGTAGAATAGTATACTTGTTATTACGATATATTCATATTCCTTAAATCATATGGTTCGAACAATTATTTCGAAACAAGAGCCTTGGATACAGCACATCGTCTTCAGAACTAAGTTTCGAATTTATGATCTGTAATAACATTAATTGAACTAAGCCGTGTAACTTAGCTCATAAGTGGTTAAAATCTCAATCTCATTCTTCTTCTTCTTGAGACATGACGAGCACTCATAGACTTGGCCTTTTACCAAATGGGCCTAGTTGCCATAGCCTATTCTGCATAGTGTAGTAATAGAAAATGTGACGTCTCTCGTTTCATCTGGGGGTCTCTTATGTGCGAACAATACCGCTTGATGGCTTACAGTTTAATTTCTTCATTGCTAGGTCTTGTTGAACCAGCGATCGAAATAAATGTTAGAACGCAGAGAAGATGTTAATAGCCGAAAGTATATTTTTCAAACAGTACACTAATTCTAAGTGAAAGCATATATCATACCCGTATTGTATCGTGTATACTAAGTAAATACTTACAATTCAAACACCATATAAAGTATTCCCTCGGAACTATACGTCTCCAGCAATTCGACGATGTGTGAATGTTTCAACGAGTGGCAAATAGTTGCCTCTCTTTTTATATCTGTAAATGCATAGTATGTGCATGGTTAATATTTATACATAATCGTTATGTGGTACCTATCTAATATGATCTTCCATTGGAGAGTCCATCAGCAAGTAACATATTTTGGGTTCAAAAACTATAGAATTCACTGACAAGGACAATTTTCATATAGAAATGCGTACATATATCGTTTGCTCAATAAACAGTGTTAATTTAATGAATGTGTTTAATCTGTCTGCCATTTAATTGTGGTTTGTAGACAGAAAGTAGTCTCCTCTGAGATAGTCTTTTGGCTAATATTTACGAGCAAATATATAATATTTAAGGCTAATATATACCTTCAATATCTAACGATGCAGAAGTAGCAATCTTAGCAACATCAACAATTTTTACAGAAAATTGTCGACCTGTCTCACGGTGCACGCATCGCCGCTGCACCCAACAGGAGCCCCTGAAGTCACAAAAAATATTTGTTATTAACTATGCCTGGCAACTTAATATGAAGTTTATTGTGCATATGTTGGTGTATATTTGTAGAAGCTGCACCTTCCGTTACGTGTCCTCCTAACCCATACGCTTTGATTGTAATTAAATACAACTTATCGTGTAGAAGGTGTAAGTGTAGAAATTTACGGATCGGTCGGACAACAATAGAGTAAATCTATAATCTGCGCTTTCAGCTCTCATTGTGAGACTTGCTTCTGCAGAGAACAATATCCACATTCATTTCGATTTCGCTTTGCTCTGAATAAACAGAATTTTCGTTAATAACACTAACGGCTGATACAAGGGAGTAGCATAGGCAATAGTTGAGACAAACAGAGCGCATAAACGCCATAAGTAAATCGTGTCCACGTGAAAATGATCGGCTCTAACACTTTAAGATATATGACAAAATCATTTTCTATAAAATGTCTTGTGCGGTCAACTGTACGAAATCAACTTTGTAAGTTTGTAACGTGTTGTAGTGGATTTCGCTCTTTCGCTCACTCACGTACAACCCTAGCAAACCTATCTTTTGACCAGTAAAAGAAAGCAAAGTTTCAGATATCCTAGTTTTCTGAGAAGTTGCATCATAGCTCTTGTTCGTGTGAAGTTATGTCCCTACTTGCAAAAAGCTCTTTAAAGAGATTATAAGATAACTCGTTTTAGTTTTATTTTAGACAATTTACAGTGGAAACAATAGCCTACCTAAATACGCAGTAGACTATAGTATTCATCACATATAATTGTAAAAATTACGAAACGACTTTTACAACCAGTATGAAATTATTTTTGTTAAAAATATTTTATAAAAACACGTTTGTCAAATGTATTTGACAAAGCGTTGCTAGGGTTGGCCTTATTGGTACAAATATTTCTGATAACGACCTAGCCCACGGTGCGATCTGCCTATTTCGACTGTATGGCAGATAAATAATAACGCTGATTTCGATCGGACGTAATAATTTGAAGTACGAAAATGCACGCAGTCGTAGCTGGAGGTTGTTTCCGTGCTTTCCGGCTTGCAGGTGCCACTGCGACAGCATCTGTGGCGTTTCTGTTTTGAGACGAAGTCGACGCTCAAGACGATCAAGGTTGTTGCCACTCAGCCATGGAAAATCAGTGAAGCAGCAAAGAACGTATTGGACCTTCAGGTCTACCGCACATCGGCATAGAGAGCTTCAAATCTAGCTAATAGATATCCTTGAAACAATTCAAGATATTTATGAAATAGGCCACTTAACACTAAAGCCATCAAAGATGAACTTTTTACCAGTTAAAATGAGCTGAATGGTCAGCTACATTATGTACCAAAAAGGCTCTAATTTCGAGAGATTCTGCAACAGTCATAGTCTTTATGATCACCTTATCTTTGATCGTTGCGTAGAATTATCACTCACTTGCCTACTCACACAGCGACATAAACTCAGTGAAATCGACTTTATATGGATGAAGCACCCAGTCCGTTACGCTTTCAAAACATTTCTTTATTCCCCTTGTCAGTATCCAATATCTCTATTAAACACAGACTCGCATAAAACTTATCCTGACTCACAAGTTATACTAACCCCAGCCTGTCGTTTATTTCGTTTTAACGAGTAAACCCCGACCCTTATAAAAACGAAAAAAAAAAGTGTTAAATTGTAGTAGCGCACCAAAACGAGTATGACATGCTTTGTTTGTGTTGTTTATACATTATTTATAAATATTTCGATTGAGTGAGAAGTACTTCAAACCAATTTGTTATGGAAAAATTTTTGAGCTTTAAGAAATTACGCAATTTTGAGGTTTCAGAAAATGACTTGGTTAGTTTCAAGTAAAAATATTTTGAAACTGAATGATTAGACGTAATGAAATCGCACTATTTCATTCATAGATGATACCTTTCTTTCGGGGTTTTGCCATAGGAAAAAGAAGGATCTTTTTGGGCCGTTTCAGGCACACGACAAAAATATCTTTTGTTCTACGCAGTGCTAATTCAGTTATAAAGGCCACTGGAGGAGATCATGCGCTTGTGAGAACACTGGATGGGGAATAATCTGTCGTCTACAAACACATGCTTAAAAAACTTCTACACTTAACAGGACCGCTATAACCTCATTCGTCCTCGCCGCGCGCGACGATCTATCTTTCCAAAGCTAATGACATGTCGCTCTGTATTCGCTGTATCGCTAAATGGCTGCACGAGTCAATATAAACATTGTTATTAAGAAAAAAAAATTTAGATTATATAATCTTTCGATGATTCGAAAAGATAACTACCGAGTGAATTTACCGTTTTACTATAAATGCGTGGCTTGAGTGCGTAGAGGTATGTTTCAAAATCAATCTAACTTTGAAAGCTCTCTTTCCTAGAATTTCACATAATGCTCTCGATTCATCCCCCAATCTTACACAAAGAATAGATACGTTATACGCAAATAATCATCAAATAAATTAGTAATTAGCAGAATCGTCGCGTGTGTCAAACAACAAAGCTGCTCAATCCTAATGAGAGCATTCCGCGTCTTGTATGAGAACCTTATTGTATTATATCCAAAGAGCAAGTTTACAGTAGAAGGTAGCTAAAAACAAACGATGTTACAAACATTTCATTAAAGAATAGTACGTTTTCGAAAAAAGCGCGACTCGGCCCTAATAAAGAAGGAAGCCGTTTGGCGGTCACCCAGTCCCCGAACAACGTGTGGCTTAAGGGCCTTCAAAATTATAGCCGTGAATACATTTGTCGTATCGATCAATTACATGAGAACGTAAGTATTTATGAGCTTATATTCAGCCAGCAATGAAGTGGTCTACAACAGATGAATAAAAAAAAATGAGTCTGAATCGGACCTTCGAAGTTAACTGACTCTCTTCTCAATTTATCAAGGCTGTCGGTAGTCAGGTGCAAGCTTCGGGCTCGTGTTCTGCACTAAGAACCTGATGTTGAATTTAGAGCGTCTGCCAACCATGGTCGCATCAAACCTTTTGTACGTAACAATAGGCTGGCACTATTTGACACTAGCGACCGGTGATGGCCACATAAAGCATATGCATCGTTTAGGTACATAGGGCAATGGGTAACTGCAAGCTTTAGATAACGTTAACTTTACAGTAGTCCACGAGGGGTCTCTGTCCAGCCGCGATACAGCCGAGACGATATCACGTACATACGACTCACAAGTACCAACAAGCCCTTATGGATCAGGACGTTGCCAAGAGGCCCGTGTTGACTTGAAAGCATTTATCAGAGGAAAGATTGTTGGCGACTACTGCACTCCGTTTAAATTTCAGTATTTTTTACCAAACGTTTGAAGCGAGCCTCCTTGATCCATGCCACACATATTAAATGAGACACCGTTTGCACATCTAGTTAGATTGCAGTGTACCAGAGAGTCATACATTTTAGCAGCGCTGGATGTCATCCTCGGGCGTATTTTTTTAGATCCGCCTGGGCAGTTCCTTAAAGAAAGCCTTTTCTGAAATATTTAGCAAGTTAAACTATGTAATAACTGAAGATGTTATAAAGGTCTCTCTTGTCACGGATATCGTTAAGGTTGTTCGACGGTTCTCAGGAAGTAGCCCGACCGACTAAAATAGTCGTTTCATACTTAACTTCGAAAACCCTCCACAGGTATTAGTAGATTATAGTGGCCGAAAGAGAGATGCTGGTTTATCCACGCAGCTTTGGAAGTAATTTATTTGTTTAGGTATCTACGGACTGTATCTACAGGTAAAAATAAAGCAACTAATTTTGTGTCTAAATATAACATTATTAAACTAAATATGCGCCATTCTGACAGATGATCTAGCGCCAATTTTTTAGTATTACTATAATTTATTTGCTGTAAAACTTCTGTAGTTATTGGGCAAAGGAACGTTTTTCGCATCACTCAGTTGAAACTAAATTAATGCCATCGAGAAAGGGGTCTTACAAGGGAGACCGAAATGGATTATGGCCTGATGGCATACAGTCCGGGCTATCTGGCTGATGCGTTAAGATTTCCCATCCAAGTTGTTTGACTGGGTCGCTAAGGGTGTATGTGGTCCTGTATTGTAATGATGTAAGACGCCATTAATGCTCTGTATATATCTTGTCAGTCGTTGATAGAGTGTCCAAGTGGCAATAACTAATAGTCCACGGTTTTTTTTCCCATTCCATACACATTTTAACTTGAGTGTAAGCTTCGCAAAATATGTAATAGAAATAAAAAAAAAAACACTTCTTATTTTTTAGTTTGCATTATAGTGTCGTATGTGTTCCACTTTTAGTCACTAATGATCTACCGCCTAGAGACGGCTCGATTCCGTTACATTTGTGTAGAGTATTTGTAAATGGAAATACAATCGGATAAATTACTTAGCTCCAATTTGTGCGGCACACAAAGGCCGACCTTTTTTTTTCTTAGCTAACTTTCTTCAACTAATGAAGAGCTATTGGGTCGTGAATGTTTAGTTCCTCAGCAATAGCGCGGCCACTCACGTGTCGGTCTTACTCAACTTTCGCAATGATTGAATGAACCTCTTCTGTAATTGATCATCGAACACTTCGAAGAGCATCGGAACTTCCAAAATGAAAGCGCCCATCATTGGGCCGTTTCTTCGGATAACGTATCCTCCACAATTTTTTTTTATAAACTAGGCAGTGTTCTCGCCTTTATCAAAAAAATATAAAATATAATAAATTTTGCGGAAATTTCACTCATCTTCTAAGCACTCGATCTTAGGTCTAGATTAAAGCAGTGCAACAATTTTAGAATATCTACTACTGGCAAATCTTAGCTTTCAAGATCTTTTATAAAACGATCTTCGCCGGTAAGCTTTGATTTTACTTACCCGCCAACTTGCGCATCATCAAAGATAAAAGGGAAGCATTTACATTAGACAATAGTTCTGATAACAATTCTAAGCTTTCACAACACACCATATCAGTGAGAGAAACGTAACAGATCCACAACCAAATATCATTAAAATGTTTAACTTTTTACAAACGTATGCAGTCGCTTAATATCAGTGGTTGAAGACGACGGTCTATTCAACAGCCTTAATACTATTTACTCGTGTGTTTACCTTTCTATAACATTGAGGGACTTTATTTAACATGTAAGAGAGATTTAAGACGGACCTAATAACCATAGAAGTATACCTTTAATTCATATCTCGAACACGCGCCAATACATCGCAAGACGTTTATTGCGTTTCGAGATCGCATAACGCCTACCCTGTATTGACTGGTTGACCCTTTGCGGAACCTAATTCAACTACGTTCATGGGCTTTCCCTCTACCATTTTCTTGAGAGCTGTACAAACAAAAGTTACACTTCTATGAGGTACTTTGACTAAATATGCAAACTCAGTCACGTGACGCCACATATCCCTTTTAAATAAGAAATTGCTTTTACAGATACTCCTGTTTGCTTAGACTGCTTCGCCTGGATTGCACGAAGCTTAGCACTTTTCGAAACGGCTATATTAACTCTAATTAATGCGTAAAAGCCTTTGAACATTGCTGGACCCAACTTGAGTAGTTTTTAGCCCAAGTATCTGGCTTGTTACTCGAATAGGTGAAACGAAGATTCTTCTCAGTCGGAACCTGTCTGCTTAAATAGAATTCAGCTTTCATATTGCTGAGGAGTTATTTCGGTTAGAAGTTTGTTGATATCAAATAAGAACATTTTTCTTCCTAACGTTTAATGTCACATTATGTACCACCAAAAAAATGACGAATATATATTGAGCCGTGTTCTTGCTCTGGAAGACAAAAACAGATACATAAGTACGTATTTTAAGACATATATGCGCGAGACGAGTTTCAGTAGAGTATGAGACGTATGTAAACAATTGTACCGCCAAATAATACAGAAGAGATCCAAGCTCTGGAATAACTACACAGGGTGAACACGAAACTTCTATAAATACTAAACTTCCGCTTTTCAAATGCAAACTGATGTCGCTGAACAACTTCTCTGTTATTTACCGTGCAATTATTTGTTTCGTTAAACTACTTCTCTAATACTCTGGATCTCTTTCATATGAGCCTTAACTAAAACTCGGAATTTCATAACGATATTGTGCTCCCTGCCTCAAAAACAAGTGCTGTATGGTCTGTGTGCTGATATGCGGGAAGATGCGCTCTAAGGCGTTTCTAATCATGAGTTGACAGACCCAGATTCAACACTCTGGAAAAAAATAATATATTCGAGCAAAAACAACAATAATAAAACAGTCCTTAGACATTTAAACCCTATGAGAAATAAAATGACTTTAAACTGCTAACAGCAACCTCAAATATCAACAAACTTTTTCATAATAACATTATCAGATAAATTTGTATGTTTCTGGGCTTCTTACTACATCTTCTTGCAGCCTTTCTTTATGCTAGGCACATGATGTACCACATGGTCTATTACGTCGCGAAAAACTTACTGCACTGTCTTGATGGACATGTCTATAGATACATCACCGGGATATCAGTCACTGTGTTTAGGACAATCCAACTGATGTAGTAAGCCTTTTATTTCATGATTTGTCTGCACCGGAGTGGTGCATCGGCGTATGCCATCTCTATTATACAGCCTCATATTATGTCGTAATATTCTCTCCCATCCGTGAGTATCCTCCTATGAAATGCACTCTCTAGAACATTCCAGTGACGTTTTACTCTGCTCCCTGTCCCGACGCCGTCGATGATGACCCTTCACTACCTGATAGAGGCCGGTGCCCCAGAGACTTGTTTTGAAAAATGTCGCTGTTCTCTATCAGATGCATTATACTTGGC
This sequence comes from Varroa destructor, assembly GCF_002443255.2. Taxonomy (NCBI): domain Eukaryota; kingdom Metazoa; phylum Arthropoda; class Arachnida; order Mesostigmata; family Varroidae; genus Varroa; species Varroa destructor. Next base: position 830,537 of record NW_019211454.1, on the reverse strand, counting down.
CTCTTCCCGGATAAGCTTTCGTTTTCTTTTGTCATATGGATAGCAACGTAGGGCATGTACCATAGCCACCCTTACAACTGTAAAAAGATGCACCCAACACTCATGCCGCCATCACTGCAGCTGCTATATATTACTGAAGACACGAATGATAAGGTATTGATGGAAATGTCTATAGATTTGGGACTATCGCAATACAAAGCTAAACATCTATCAGTTTTAGCTCAAAACCAGCCACCATTTTTCGCTCGAGCTAGGAACCTCTCCCGTGGCCCAAGGTTCACCTTATCTCACCTAAAACTTTTCGTTGGTTTTTTCTGTCACTCAGCCATCAAAATATAATACCTTTGCTCTTATTCTCTATAATAACTCTGTGCTTAGAAATTATTTTTGATAGCTTACGTTACTACAAGTACAAGGCTTCCATTACCAATACAGAGTTTAGCAAATTACGTTTTTGACCACGGTCCTTAATATGAGGTATTTTTGAATCTAAGGACTAGATCTTTATAGGTGAGAAGAGCGCATAAACAAAACTCGAGATCCAATTAGCAGGCGTCCATCAAGCACCGGATTTTCTTGTTACCATACAACTTCCTCATATTAGATCATCATCGTCTTACCGATGGAATATTGTTTGGCCGGTACACATATGAAGAGAATCGTAGTAGTACATCTATGCAAAACTGTGGAAAAAAGATGCTTGCAGTTGGTTAAATTTGTATAAAAGTGAGCAGTGGAAGCTCAGCTCTGCGGAAATACTTTTGACTTCGGTTGAATCTGTTAAACTGCTACGGGTCCCGTACATAAACTTGTAGAGCAGACCTTTAATGGGTGCTTTCAATTTTTGTTTAATGGCTGGCTTCATTGTAAAAAAGTGCTGAAAATCATGGGCTTCCAATGTCGTTGCTAGGGTGATACGCTTCGAGTCATGATAATACTATTTACTATTATACGCAACCAAAAGTTATCGATTATGAGTTTAAAAAGTTCGCTTTACAGATCAGTTACTGTTAGTTACTTTGTGCTAACGACAACGCCATTCCATGCTTGGATCCCTACCAAAATAATGCCATGTTAACACACTGGCTAGGTAAGTAGATGCTGCTTTATGGCATAAAAAATTATGTCACTTACACACCGGCCGTGCTTGAAAAATCGCAAATTTTATAAAAATGCTTGCCAACGCAGAAGAGGCCACGCTGAAATGCTGATAGGGATTATCATTAGAGCTGGCCACGGACAGCGAAATCATTGTACTTGCGAGATAAGCGAGCCTCCCGAAAATTGATGACATTAACCATAAGTATTTAAACTGCAGCGTCGTTGGCAAAAAATTGTGCGCATCGGTCATAACCAATAGCTTACACTATCGTATAACGTGCCTCTTTTTTTAAAATAGGTGTCATTTTCTCTAATTTTATATATCAGTCTCTACAGAAAATGCGCAACATATCTTCTTCTCACTTTTGTGAAGCTAATAGAATGCATAATGGTCTCGCAGATTTTCTTGTTAGAATGGCTAGATATCACTAGCGTAAGAAAATTTTTAGCGGGAGCTTTGTCTACGAGAATCGTCAGTAAAAAGTGTCAGAAATATTTAGGTTGCATTTATTGTTCCTTATGGGCCTTAGGCACCAGTCTCATTAACGATGTACTTAGAGCACTTGCAGAACAATCGAGGAACTCCTGTCGTTTATTACACTGTCTAAACTAGAAATAAATGGTCTCGTTACAGGTTTCTCTGATTAGCGCTCTGAATCGGTTACGGGAAGGGATTATATCAACTTCACTGGTATCAGAATGATAAAAAGCCAACCACGACATCCTTTAACAAAGCAGTGCCGTTAACAAGTGGCTCAAATGGTGCAGTGCATCTGCGGAACCCACTACACACACAGCACGTAAACTCTGTTCGGAAAAGAAGAACGCTGAAAACAACTTGGACTCATTTGTACAGATCATAGTATAGTAATTATAACCGAAGATTCTCATAGACATATGTATGCTGTGCTTCCTGGCTTTTGAATGATCATTGTTGTGCCCTTACCTATGAGATATTACAAAGGTAAGGGTTCATAACTAAATGGCGTTGCTGAAAATCGAACAACGGTAGATTGTAGCTAATTAAAAAAATCGGTATGTTTAAAAACTGACATTACTAAATCGTTGAAGAAAGCAATAATAAATTGAGCACTGTTTCATTACGCCTTAAATATAGCGACTTGTCCCTTCTATAATTGAACATTTTCTCAAATAAGGTCTAAAAGAGCATAAATAAAATCACTTTAAACCAACCATGCAATTGACAGGATGGGAAGAATTTGCCCCTTTAAGGCAGTATTATCGTGTTGTTTTGAATTTGATTTAATGTAGAATTATTTCACAATTTTGCCTCGCCACCGCATGTAACTTGGAATTATCGAGTTCCTTTGATGCAGCTGATAGTTTCTAAAAATTCAAATTCAGCATAAGATTCTCTAGCCTTTAAGTAGGCCGCGTCTCCTGAGAAACTGTGCTACCCATGATTTTGTTATTTGTGTAACTAAGTCTCAATACTTAACCAATAAAACGTCTGTAGATGGTTCACCTAAATTTCACATTTGCAGCAGCAGTCACTTTGGCAAGGGGACGAATGATTTCCTCTGACATGCATGCAACAACGTAAGACCAGGAAGGGGGGAATGAAGGAGAGTTGGGAAGAGAGAGATCGTGGTAGGAGGCCATGTTCATGAATGACACCACTAAATCGACGACCCTATGAACAATCGAGTAAACCTATAAAAAAATATTACCTTAAAATGTACAGTGATGTATGTCGTAAACTAAAATCTCTTTCTCTTAGAGATATAGCAATGCCTGTGACTTTTAATTGAAACACTTATATCGAAATTAAGACGTATATTGCAGTGAAATGCGGTTTATATGGCAATCCACTTCGTATAGTGCTAAACAAAAGAGTTCAATTGAGGAATTAGCAAACATATAACGAGATTTCAATGCCGCGTGAGTAAAAAGTGTTGCTACATAGGCATGAGTTCCCGCAAGAACTAACGGGAATCTTTTCAGTTATGAGTAGCCGGGATCGAGAGGCCTGTAGATTGTATACGGATATCGTAAGTACTATTCACGGTCGGAATTAGGAAAGGTAATTTAATTTTTGATTAATATTATATATTAATGAGCCTATTAGAAAATATATGTTGGTAACTTCTATTTTATTTGGATGATTTATGTTAAAAAGCTCTACATTTCCCTGTATGTTCTGTTTTAACTTTCTGCAAAAAGGGCTTACAGATTTGCTCTAAATCTTTTAAATAGCTTCTTACTTATATAAACACATAACCACTTATATGCTTTGAATAAATAAAGGAAACACTTAAAACCTTTCAGGTTAAAACTAAAAAATAAGACAAGTTATGTATCGAAAATGGAAGACCTACATAGATTTGAGAGCCTAGTCATCAGGCGCTAAATACTGTTAATCTCACCGTAATTTTACAATATTTTTCTTATGTTTAAAAATAATTAACTATTACAGTGAGATCACTTAAATAGTTTTTGCCAATGGATACGATAAACACTCTAATTAAGCCTCACCTAGAGCGTTTATCGTATTCATTGGCAGAAAATTATTTGAGTCATCTCACTGTAATAGTTTTTGAACGAATGAAAATATTCGCTTTCTTTTCGTTCACAATTTTCGTTCACGTTTAATTACTTCCGGTTAGGCAAAATAATGGTCTCGAGGGTCGAATCAAAGAATATGTATCATGTTTGAAAGAGTAATAGTGGTTTTGTTCATGACAAAAATAATAAAAAATGTCCTCGAATGTCCAACCTTTATAAATGCCCTGTGTTAGGTTTACGCGTAAAATCCCCATGTACTACTTTCCACAATTTTTATTCTCTTAATTCTTCTATTTTGTCCTCAGTTAGCCTTGATCTTGAAATTTGCGGCCGTCCATTCGGGTTTTTCGTAATGTTTTGTTATTTTTTTCATAATAATGCTTTATGGAAATGAATCACTGCTGAAACGCGTGTTTTCAATAATTCCCATCATGTAAGATTATATGATAATATAGACTATGATTATTTCGCCTCCATTATGTTATACCACACGCTTAATGCATATTACATTTTTTTTTACCAAAGTAAACAAATCCAGATTTAAATCCGGACAGAGTTTGCAAAATGTCTAGAGGAGCTTTCAATGAACATGCCAGCCTTCACCACACTTACTAAACGAAAAGAAACTTTTTTTTCTTGCTTGAACAGCAGTCGAATGAGTTTCGTTAAGCCAAATGTTAATGTTGATCTTATCCAACGTTTATTGAATTTATCCATTCATGTTATACGTAATTGTAATCAGCATCTATTCTGTTTTCCTTCTTATGCGGAGAACTTCAATGAATAAGCTATCGACAATAAACAAACAATTCGAGGAAAGATTTGTAAAAAAAAAATATGTAAAATGTGCCATTTTACATATTAATTGTTTCATATACAAGCTACTATAAGAATAATCGCGGAAAAGCGATATCCAGCAAACTAAACTGAGTTATTATTGAGATTTATAACTTACCCACCTGTTTAGACCGTTTGCATTTAAGGCCAGTCACCGGCTATCACATCCTAGCGTGAAATGATATCGTCACAAGGAATACTGCTACTGCGTCCCGTAGGTCTCGATTTAAAAAGCGCGCGTCTTGGCGCTTTTGTCGGCCAGGGAATACTTCTTCTCAAGTTAAATTGTTAAGAGGTCCTTTAGAGGCCTCTAGGGAACGGCGAAGTCGACTTTTGAGTGCGACTTTGTCACTCGTTTTCCGACCACCGTCAAAGCAAGCTTGTACAGGTTGACTTACAGCAGTGAGCATTTGACAGAAGCAATAGAGGGAAGTAATGCTAGGGTTGGTGCTAGCACATCACTGTATAATTAACAAGTTAAATAGCGTAATGATATATCGTAAAATACTCTGGCATAATCTGCCAGAAATTCCCGTATTTTCAAACAGCTGTTTACAACAAGACCTTGTTATAGCGAGTGCTCTAAAAGGAATTCGTTAACGGCATATGGAAACTAAATTTTACGCTTTAGGTTGGAGTCAGAAACAGTTCACAGAGTGCTAGGTACGTAGAAAAGCTTCGTTTTGGCAAATAACTACCATGTACGCACTGAGGAGATAACGCTATTTTCACGCTAAATGGAGATTTTTACTTCTGTTGAAGACAAATAGTTTTTGAGAAAAACAAAAATCATAAACTTTCATTACCTCGAATAGCGTTTTTGGTATACCTTTTCATTTTTACCAGTAAAGAGTTTTTCGCTCCGTGCAGTTAAAAACCGACACACCTCTGACACATATAATTTCAAATACGATCGCTACGCTAGTATAGGATTTATGTAATATTTATCAGCCAAGGAAAGATGTAATGAAATTATAGTTTAAGTCTATCTCGTCCTTTAGTTCATCAGTCTGCTGCAGACTGCTTACAAATCTCTTAGTATTAAAGTTTCCTAAAAGATTCTTTTCAACGATTCCGTTATTTGATGTGTATAGGGCGGAGCTAATGGTGCAGGTATAGCATGTGTTAGTTTTAAACATGTCAAAATAAGATAATTCTGCCAATATTAAATTTAGTAAACATGACAAGTGCCATAACGATTGTACACGAGGTGGTTATTAAAATTTTGCTTAAGCTTCAGTCTCATAAGTGAGATGCACCACTAACCGATACATCCAGCTGATATTGTACTGTGCTTGTTTACTGTTTCATACAATGAGCTTTTTGTTTGTTTGAAGAATAGAATAGAAAGCCACATTTCAATGTAACTAGCTTTAATCACACAAAATGCTTTCAGGGAGTGGCCTCAGCTCTTGCGAAAGCGTTACTTTTTCTAGGCATATAGTTACAGCTGCATAACCTATAGTGCATAAACAAAACAGAAGTTATAGCGTCGGCTCATACCCCTACTGCTTTCTTTCTAAATCTATTGCAACATAATGTTCGAGAAAGACTGTAATAGCGTCTCGGTACCCAACTATCGCCTCGTTTTGCCTCGCGGTTGAATAAACAAAAACATACGTTATATTTATAAAAAATCTTATCTTGGCCGTACTTGTTTTAACTTAATAAAATGTTAAAAATGGCTCTCTGTTAGCCCCAATAATAACCATTTTTCAAAGCTAGAATATGTGTACAAGCTTATCTAATGAAAATCGACTTATTTCAGACGAATATCTAAGGAGTCAGGGCCCAATACTCTCATCCAATTAGAAAAGGATATCTGAACAAACCTACGTGTTAGAACTTGATTCTCCATAATAAAACAATGTCTTCGAAAATGGTTCGGCTATAAAATATATCCCGTTTTTACTCAGTGATATATATATATATATATATATATATATATATGTATATGTAAAAATGTATTTAATATGTATGTTGTGCTGTCAGTGAAAGCCTGCAGGCGTATAGGTTGTTCTCTAACTTCTGTATACTTTTCTGTACACTGAATAGCGGTGTCTATAGTCAGATGTTTGTCCTAGATACGTTCTTTTCAGGTAATTAGAGTGTATCCTCTTCATGGTGTCGTACTGACATACGAGTATCAATTTCAAAGCTCTCTATGGGCAGTAGCAAAGTGGAAACAAGACTCAGCTAAGTCGTTTTGCTCATAGCGGGACATATCATAGATTATACAAGCGCAGCATACGTATTGGCACGCGAGAACGGTGAGAAACGCCGTACGTACAAAAAGCCCTTCGAAAACAAATTTTCGTTTCGACTTTTGAGGTTTTCTTTGAATGATATGAAGAGCAAACTTGTCTAGAAATGGGGTCAAATAAAGGATTGCCATTGAAGTTACCAAGTTTTGGATGATGTCACACATTCGTTCGTTGAGCATTCACCTACTCGCATAGGCAGGAAATAATGGGAACGTAGACATATACAATACATTTATTTGTTAATTTAGACAAAGAAAATTTTGGAAAATTTTTATTATTCCTATAATTGTTTAGTTCCACTAAAGTGTTTATGTTATCCAAGACGATGGTAAGGGTTTATATAATATACTAAATAAACGATTAACACAATTATTAATAACTAGACTGTACAGATCCTAAGGAAATAAGGCAAGTAATATAGCAAGCCTCATTTGGTCCGCGGTTATAATTAATTGAGCTTTGGACAGACGGGAAATCCTAGCCTAATATTACATCCGGTCAATGGGTTGTACCTTAATCTTAACAAGTATGAAAAAAAGTGTATTTTAGCCGGATACATCACTTCTAATCTTGATTTTAAATCCAAAAAATTCACAGATCTATGGCGGAATCTATCTAATTCCTCAAAAAGTCCTAAAACCTGCAAATCGGGACTTTCATATGCAAACAAATAAATACTTATTATTATTATATTCAGGCCTTTGTTGAGCTGAGTTTGTTGTAGCAAAAAGGAAGCTATTCTGATGACCTGCTTGCGAAATCTTAGTTGGTAGGGTACTGACATATAGTTTCTAACTTTTTCTTGTAATTAGTACGATGAATATAATTCCTTTGTGTTACCTATTTGCCACAGAGCTGACATTGGGAACCTTATGACGTTAAGGGAATAGGAAGACGACACACTCTCACTCAGATCTGTCGAGTTAGCCACGACCTGATGGGCCATGCATTGACTGGCCGTCTCTAGCTTTCAAGCAGTAGTTGTCATACTTCACCAAACACGATTTTGTAAGGAAGTGTAGATGAAGATAACTTGTGGATAAAATAATGTGTAGAGGCAAAGGGATGTTTGTTTTTTTTTTGTTTTTTTTTTTTATCATACTTTACCGCAATTTAAAGAAGTTAGAGCAACCGAAAATTTATAATGTATTATACAATGTAATACAGTGCTGAACAGATAGATTTAAATTTTCCCTGTAATGAACTACTCGCACCTTTGCATCTCTGTAATTATTCAAGCAAGACTCCCTAAAATTGGCGGTAGGAATGCCATTTGTAGGAATATCGTATCAAAACAAGCTTAAGTTTTCGAACTGTGTTATAATCGTTATCACACTTCCTTGTCTGCCCGCCCCAAGAAGTATACGTACGTCGATGCTAGATACAGAAAAAATATAGTCACAGCTATTTATTAATACTTCCTTTTATAGTTATGAATATATAAGAAAATCTTGAAAAGCACAAGACACACTGTGAAATGGCGCATCATGCCAGATGTAAAATCTACATCACGGAGTTTTCAAGTAGCCGTCAACTGTTCCTCTAGATCCTATTATTAATAAATTTACTAACAGAAGTTATAAAAGACCATTTTAACCCATGAATCAGCTTTAAATTATTTGCGAAAAATGGTAGCAACTCCACTAGTTCTACATAAAGAATCACGCCGAAAGCTTACTGTCCTGCCAAAAGAATCTCGGGAAGGGTGGCAACCCTTCACGACTACAAGCATTTTAGCAAAACAATGTGGTACAACTTTTAGTCTTATCTAGGGCGTCTAACAGCTCTCAGGCTTGCATCTTCGAACCGTGTGCCAGGAAGGGAATACTCGTTTATTGTGCAACTGTACTTCAGGTCGTTTTAGGAGTTAGAGTACTTGATGGTGATTACCATCTAAATACCGCTTTGCCGTTGCGAAAGCTTTTCATCAAGACAACCGCAACCGGAAACTGGCTATCAAAATGAATGATGTGAAAGTAACCCTTTATCATGAGGCTGCAAAACGTATATGGCATGATTAATTGTATTTAAAATATAATTAACCTTTTCAGTCTTTCTATTACACTGTTGCGTTCTGCCAATACTGAAACGGGCTACATCTTTAGTCTCGAACCAGCACATTAGGAGCTAGGAGCAGTACCTACATTTCAGCAGAACTTACTTGAAAAACAGAAGCTACATATGGGTTAGTTGCAGCCTGATGTTTCTTGAGAGCGCAGCAATACATGCTTAGTTTGTAAGTCATTGTTTCACATAGATTTCTATGTGCGAGATATAACTACCATCAAGGTCAAACTGTATCACTTTATCGCATAAAAAGTTTTTTTTGCTTTAACAGTAATAATAACAAGCATAATCTATGAACATAACCATATATATGGTATGACCGCTGAACCTTCTCTCGCACGTGCTAAGGAACTTCCTTGAACATCATCTTCACTAGCCATTAGCTGCATTCTATAGTTCTATATTTCTAGGCAAAACCAAGATAAAGAACCGCGCACTTCTACTTTTTATTTTATTAGATTGCTGCCTTCTAGAGATGCTCACTGTAGAAATACATTGGCCTATGGTATTCGAACGATTTACATGGCTTCCGAATTGGTTTCATTAGGTGACAATAGGCTTTGGCATTTTCCATTGAGGAAACCTGAGTAGAAAGAACTGCAGTAAATATGTTGGTGTTTTACTACAGCGTGTGAACTGTGTTGTTTTTATGTTATTGATGGAAAGAAAGTAATTGTAGTGATCTATATAGCAGAGTTTTTTGTTTTTTTATTTGGTTGTGTCTACCGGCTTTCAACTACGTCTGAATAGATTTAGTTTTCTAAAAATAAGCAAAAAGTCTTGCGGCTGATTCTGTTTGGCCCATGTGATGACAAAAGGCTACCCCTCACACACTAGGAAATTTAACAACGGCGAATGATTTACACCTGGGCTGGACACGTAACCAGCCTATTCCAATATCTATTTGCCTGCGCATAGTAATTGCTATTATTGCGATATACGTGATAAACGTACGTAGAAGGTGCACAGCGTATCGTCAGAGGGCACCTTTAGTTACTGCTGCGGCGGGCAACAGGATGGGGCTTTTATTTTTGTTGGAATTTTTGCCCTCTTCACTGACCCGTTGCTCCCGTATTACCATCGTCACCATCATATTTCTTCTTTATTAACTTAGGCGTAGGAACTTTAGGAAACATCCCTATATAGGTAGAAAACTCCTATAGGAAGGTATTTGCGAACTAACGCTGTTCACCCACCCCGAAAGCTTGTAGCTCGAAAAATAGCGAATGGACTGAGGCCTGTTTTAGTCAGGTAGCCCTGAAGAACAATAACAAAACAAAAAAGAATCATCGCCGTTTTCGTGCCTACGCCGGATAAACTAATAGAAAAATTCAATTGAGATTGCATCGAACAGAGATGAATGAACGTACGAAGAAGCTCTGAGGGCGAGCAAGCGAGTCAGAAACCATCTGCTGTAAAGGAAAGAGAGCAATTAAGGCTACAACTGTGGATAGTAGTAGTAGCAGTAGTGCAGTGATGTAGTAGCGGAAGTAATACACCTTCGAATAGAAGTAACAGCTCTAGGATGCAGTTGAAAGGCGATGCTCGTGAATGAAATGAAGTAACCAAGCGAAAACCCAGCGAAAAGGATAGAAGCGGTGACAGCAGTAACGGCAAAGAAAACAAAACAAATGTCCTTCTTATCAAAAAGGGATAACCATAAAAATCAGAAGCAGCACGCAAGGCCAACATTCACTCCGAGCTACAGATATATCCACTAGGCCAAAAACGGAATAGAGAAAAAATTTCAAAGAGGCAAAGAAGGAGAGGAGTGAATGACAAAAATGCCTATTTAAGAAAACATTTTTACCCATTGACGCACTTTAAAATAGAATGCTAAATGTTCACGAACAGCTTAGTTCAGTTGGCAAATAGTGATTACGCCCGTGGCTTTTTAATTTTTCGGTAGAAGTATATCGGTCGTTTCTTTAATAGTTTCTTGTCGAAGCCGTGCGAACTTTGTCTTCAAAAAACCTATCTCTCTATAAATTCGCAAGCAAGCTTGCCCAGTATTTGGTATCGTAGATATACTTAAAACTACAAATTCATTCATATTGACACAGTTAAAATATAGCGATGCGTTTGTACACGAATTGAATAGGTATCTTTGTTTACAATAGGTTTCATTTCTAACATCATATAAACAGTATTTTAGATGTCAAACATCCACTAGTATTTGCTTGAAATCCGTTGAAACTAATTTATTTAGAGCACACACAAAACCCCCCAAGCTCTTTGTTTTTTTTTTTTTATCTCTAAACTCTTTTAGATTAGCTGAGTTATTTTTTCCTATATGAACATTTTTCCGACATCAATTTTTTTTTTACGTATACCATCTAGGACTCGCCTCAATTAGGCGCCTAAACGAAGTAGATCTTACTAGACGTTATTAGAATTTCTCCAACGTATCTCAAAAACGGTATTGGAACCAGACAGATATTAATTTCTGGTAATAATTTTCGCCTTCACTTCGATTTGAACCAGCGTGGCAGCATGCTTGTTTGGTTTATTTACCATGGTGATACGCTTGGAGACATACATTCGCCGCTCAGGTCACACCGCCCCGAACATTTACAGTTTACGACCATTCGGCTGTCGTCAGGTTAGCAGCGCTGGCATGCCCATATACACGTAGTGTTAAAGCACTTTGTAAGAATGAGATACAAAGACGCTAGACTTGTCAGGATCGTCAACAAGCGAAGCTTCAGTTTATGTTTCGACTGTAGAAAATGGAGAGATCAATTCATTGCTTCAAAATGATCTTTCGACCGACCGGGACAAGTTGTGTACGACGTTTCGTATACCAGTCCGAGCTCAGCACGATCATCCCAAAAACTTCGTAGGTTCTCTTCTTAAGTATAGAAGATCGAAATTCGATCAGTGTATCTGTAATTCCGTCAAATTGTCAGACTACCCCAACTCAGTGAGCCTCAACCACATCATGTACCACAGACAGCGGCGTGATGGACGCACGATTATTAATATTGTTGCATGGATGAAGGAACAATATCGAACATCAATACGAACGAATCGACGACATCTTATTTGCAATGAACTCAAGCCGTATTATAGAGTAGACAGTAAGTCTAACATACATGCGACATTTTCTGTAACCAAAGGCGCTAAGGTGACCACTGTTAAGTGCAAATGTTTATCTTCGAAACTGGAAAAAACAATGGAATTCACTTAAACGTTACGAGAGATCGACGTTTAGGACAGATTATTATCAAATGTCTACATTACGGATTACAATTGCATTGCGCCTTGATAAGGGCGTAATATCTTCCATTTTTACTATTGACGAATCATCTCAACTTGGACCGCGAACGATAGAATTCTAAACTATGATCCTGGTTATCTATGTAATTCGTACGATGGCGTATCGTGTATGTCACCAGTCCGTATAAGACTAGATTAGAAATGCATCAGAGTGGGCCGACCAGAAGCAAGTTTTGGGCTAGCGAGAACGTCTTTAAGGCACAATATTTTTGTTCTTTCTATGATTGCATATGTAATCATCGTACAGAACTGAAAAAGGGGGTTGACACGAGGGGAGAGCTTATAAGTTACCCATGAAAATCCGTTATTGGTTACACTGATGCAAACCCGATGTGTCGGTCTGCATAGAAAGCAATATGCAAATGACATATAGAACTCCTCGGACGTGCGTGGGATTAGTGTTCACCACACGCGCAGCGGTTGTAGCATATACATAAAAGCTGCTCGTAGATAAGTCACATGCTATGAAGGCTGATATCTGTTGGTTGATTATAGCGAGCAATTGATTATATCGAACATGGCACTGAGAAAAAAGCACTAGTGACCTTAGAAAGATTGACAAAAAGTTTACAAAGACTAGGCATCTGAAAAGTTAGAGTCTTTAAACCTTATCAGAGCTAGACTGAATATATTTACATATAATATAAGCGCAGGTATGTTAATAGTTATCTCTTAATGAAGTCTGTAATTATTTCAAAATATGGATATGCTAATTTCATGTTTCGTTGATTGATTCAAAACAGGCGTAAAGATACGGGAATAATTACTTATTTTAAATAGTAAATACATAGATTTATTTGAATTGCGATATATCAATACAACCACGTCTGCTCAAAAGTAAACAAAGAAACGCCTGGAGATATTCCTTTAAGAACTGAACGGTGCTGTGTTCTGCTTTATGGATTATATAAGTGTTGCGATCTTGTTGGGACGCTTTTAAGGTTCAAGTGAAACCACGAACACATAAACTGCATACACTGAGTGCGGCCATCGACCGTATCCAGAAAGATAACTAGAAAAAGTTATCATTTATTGACTAAACAGAAGGGTAGTCGCAATTCATCCTGCGGTCAGCAGCAGTAAACAACGGTAGACGTCGAAACTTTATTTCAAAGCTTTCCATCAAAAACCATCGAAGGCTACTTGGCCTTTACTGACGGCAGCTCCGTTGAGGTAAGGCCAGCCTTTAGCGTAAAACGTGGCTTCAATCGTATTCTTGTACGCTCTGCACGTAAGTGAGTGTAGCCATCTGCGAAGCAGGTTTCGTTGCACCCATAACGATAACGTAGAGGGAACTACCGCTAACTTTGGTAATATCAATAACTTCGAGATACTGTAAATACAGATTCCGAGACATATTTCCTGGCATTAAAATGGGCCGTATGGAAGCAAACAGGGAGAAGGAAACGATTTTTCAGCACTTTAGCAACATTATTGGACTGCAATTAGATGAATATCATAAAATGGAGTGCTTATACCGCAACATCGTAACCGGTGCATATATATAGATCTGCTTATTCTTATGCCATAAAGCATTAGGCGCTTCAGATGTTGATGCTACTAGTCCTAATCCCGTCCACTCTCAACATTAGAGCTGTTTACCTTAAAATTTAATCTTTGTACCGTCTTGATCTTGAACAAGACGACCTAGAATATGTACATAGAAATATCTATCTCTAACGCTGACCTAATTGAACGCAATGTTTAGTGAAGGATCTTGGATTTCCAACTAATGGCAAATCAGGCTTTTTTTAATAAACAATTTTCGGTTTAGTCCATCATTGTTGTACAGTATAATTAGACAGTTATTTTAAAAGATTGAAAAGGTTGAACGTACAGGATGTTTCGAGATTGTTAATATACGTTTTGGGTATGTCGTCAGATTTGAACGAAGTTTAGAAGTAATACGTGACCATGTGAAAGTGTTGCCTTAATTTAGAAAATGGAACCGAATAGACTCTACTATTTCATGTCATCTGTATATGAATGGTAGTTATATGAAAATAAGGGTGATTTCGGATTCGTCATGTCTGTTATTTTAAATTTCGACTAAGAATATTCCAGAACTTACCCGTATGGTTTAGGACTTAGGAATGTTTACGTAAACGATACACCCTGTGCTTGTATTGGACTACTGAAAAATGTTCAGAGTTTTAGGAGTAGAGCTACTGAAATAGTGAACTAATCTTTAGTTTGTAAAGATGCAGCTCGTACATTTTTTTTAAATAATCCAAGATTTGAAAGATCGCTCGCAATCTAGCTAACCTACTTGCGTAATTTCACGGCCAACATACACGTAATACCAATAAAAATGTGTAACGTGTGTTATGGGACACACAAAACATAAATCCCTCAATGCTGACTTTACCCCTAAGACGTGCTAAGAAAAGGCTCATATCTTGTAAACAAAGCATACGTTGCTCCTTTTGCTCAGTACAGGACACTGTTTTAAATACCCTTTGTGATACTACCAGAGAAGAACAGGCCGCTTCTCGAGGCGTGGAAAAATCTTCAATTATAAGTAAAAAAAAAAAGATAAAGTATAATTTTTTACGATATATTTAAGGTATAATAAATTAACTTTCTTAAAATGCCAAATAAACAACTAGGGCGTCCAGACCACAAGGCATGATACAAATAGCGCTTTTCCCTACGCTGTTCTATGTGTCGATGCAATAGCTTGGATGACTAAGCCTCTGGTTTGAACAAAACGAGAAATCGTAGCTTCAAATCGCGCTAACAACATATACTACACAAGTTACGTGAATAAAGAAAGTTGCCAAATTTTACCCGTAACTCTATAGAACAACGCTGGTAAACGCGAACAGTGATGTGTCTTGTTGTCATACATATATGAAAGAACCTTACCATATAAATCCTATTGCCTGGTAACTGATGTGCTTTTGTAATGTGCTGTAGACATCAATCCATACATTTCTATCGTGATCATCATACGACACGTAACCCAGGCGTCGATCAGCCATTTTCACCTCATACACAACTTTAGCATGTTTAGCAGGCGTTTTAACCGGCAATTGCCTCAGTTATTCGATAAATAAGAGAAAAAAATATACGATAGGTAAACAGACGTATCTCGTTCCTTCTATTTTCCTTAGCCCTGTATTCGCAGTCCATACAACGAGGCAATGATGATGCTATATAATTGCGGATTCTTGCGAATCTCTGTTAGAAACTGACTTGCAACACGGTATTGTGTACCTCATAAAGCGTATTTTTGTGTATGTCGTATATAATAAGTTTGTAAATTATATGCATATTGCTGGTTCTTATTAGTGTTAAAGTTCAGAGCAAGAAGATATCTCTACTCAAATATTCAACGCGCTAGATATATAACCATGAGAAAAATAGCTAGAAAGATACATTATTTGAAAAAAAATCATAAATTATGACCCAAAGTCACCATAAAGTCTCACATAGGACTGGAAAACAGCCGCAATAGCTTTCGACAGGAAAGCATCGAGAAAAACCCGTCTGTTGCAGGCAGTTTCTGGGGTTGATTCCCTCTGTCTTTGGTAGCCTTCGCTTAATTTAGCAGGTGACCCAGCTGGCCTGTCAACTTTCATTATTCGATTAAAACGTTCTTATACATGCAATCATTGACAAAAAAAAACAGACTTTGGGTTCCGTTTTGAGGCTACGATGATTTAAACTGCACGCCAATCTTAGATTATGTTTCGGATGTATGACCATTAGCGTTCATATTGTCAATCAATAGAGATGTCAAAACTCAGCGCATCGCGGGTAGGTTTTAGGTTAGGGTGAGTATACGTTTGCTAAAGGATTAGTAAGTAACACATAATAAGCATCACATTACGCGAGTGAGAAGATAACGTCGAACGGCACATAGTGCCCAACATCTAGGGTGAACTCTTGATGAACATCAGGAGTATTTGTTATCGCGAAGTATTGCGGAAGACAACCAACAACCAATATTAGCAGGGGTCCCGACTTCCTGCAGATGTATGGCGCGGAATTCAACAACAGATACCATGGTTGCTCGGGCACAACGCACGACACTTCTGCAACGTTTCAAGCAAACAGAATCAGGTAATGGTTTAAGCCCCTATACCTATCAAATCTTAGTCCGTAGTATTTGGCTCATTTCATGCCTTAAAAGACGATAGGTAGCGTAACATGTCCTTTATGTAAAGTAGAGGCACGCGAAGTGCTGACAAAAATAACGGGAAGACTACATCTTACCAAAACATATACCTTCTTTCTTTCTTTCTTTTACATTATTTGAAAGTTGCTTAAATCTTTCGATTCGCTAAATATCTATAGACAGCCGAAGGAACACTAATAGTAGTAATATATTTATCCCACGACCTTGTCGCTTTTTGCCGTTAGTATAGTAGTAGTAGTAATATTGTCGTCTAATGTAGGCCGTCAAGATGCTCCTATAACAGCGCAAAGCACGTTTACAAACAGACCATTATTTCCTTCCACGCCTCATCTTAGGCTTTCGCAAATAATTTCCTACGGTATCCAGTAAGAAGGAATCAACATTTTTGTCAGAATATATTAAAAATAGCCGAAGGAAGAACAAATATATTTGCATTTGACCAAACAAACTGTACATCAGAGCTGACGGAAGATGTATTTCGGGTCAGGGTGTGTAGTAATCTGTTGTGTAAAAAAAGACGAGTAATATATCAAAGAGCGTGATTATTATTGCCAGAAAAACAGAATTCTTTTGTTCGCACATACGGTTGCTCTTTCCTCTTTTCTAAAAGTAAACTGTTGTTCTATAAATTTCAAACAAGCAACGTGCAACTATGGATGGCTTCTTAGCGAATGATGTCACGAAGACTTTTATGATATTTGTACGTTGGTAATGTTTTTCACTTGTTAATAAAACACGCTATTTTAGTTAAATTTCAGATACCAAATATCATTTTTGGATTTATGAAGTGAATTGCTTGGACTTTATTTTGACCAAAAACTATATATAATAGTTTATTGTAGAAGCACGCAAACGCCCCGCTGCCAGTCGACCAATTAAAGATTTATATGCTAACGATACGGCACTCTAATTACGGCAATCCAGGTGAAATGTACTACCGTGATTTGAACGACTAAAATTAATCTACGAAGATAGGAGTCTCATACCCAAGGTATATAACTGAGCTGAAAGTTCGCTCAAGCCGAATTCAGCTTATTAGTACTCTATATGATCACACGATCATCATAGAAGAAAGCGCTGCTATGACAGAGTGCTGCTTCGTTAAAGCACCTATTACTAAACCCGTATACCTAGATAACTCTTTTTCTCAGCCAGGATGTACAATTTACGGACTCAAAGCAATCAGAGAATGGATGAAGATTCAGCCGTAAATTCATCAAGATATTTTATATTACTGTAAACCTATTACTAACTATATTGTCCTATAACTGTCAGATACAATAAAGCAATCTGTTGCTCTGCTATCGGATGCGTACGTCTAATTTATGCTCTGTATGTGCTTCCTTTAATTTCAGTCGTTTTGGCGTACTGTTAGTGAGTTAACTCGAATAGTTCTTCTTCCAATTGTTTGACTTACGTAAACACCAGCCCTAGTTTAGCTTGGATCAAATATAGGCGTCCTGCTAGCGGCTTTGGGGCCGAAATGAGCCTCTGACTGCCTACGCACTGTACGTACGAACTTAGCCAAGGGCCAAATGTTGTAACCTGTTAGTCACTGCCTAATTTTCAACAAGATTGGTTGCTACACGGGTAATCTCCACATTGCCCGCGTTCATCACGTTTCGTGTTGGCCGTCTGAGGTAACGTCTAACGTCCCAAATACCGCATGTGAAACAAGAAAATGAGCCACTTTCTGATTCCTACACGTGAGTGTATAACACTTATGCTACTGAAAACAGTGTCTTCAATATAATTGACGTTACTTAAATACTTGTACATTGTCGTTCAAATTTCTATTTATATTAAAATTTGGGATTGAGAAAATGCAGATTTACATGGACAGCATCGATATATCAGGCGCCAGAAATGTGTAAAAGGTAATGCGGTATTTTCGATTTTATATGGTTATAAATATCGACGTTGGTTTCCGGAAATTATTAGTACTGCAAGTACCTCTACTCGATCCCACTCTTAGGAGACAGAGTTAATACTTCGGCGCAAACAGTTTAAGCCGAAGGATAAATGGACACTCAGTATCGCTCTTAACCTCGACAGATGCAGCTGATTCCATCAAAGCTAATATCGACTAACGCACCCTCTCATAGCATATGACCTGTCAGAAGAAGTGGTACGTACTTGTACATCAAATGGTCGTGGCCGCCATTAGGTTCCCGACCTCCTCGGACGCCCTATATTCCAACATCTGTAAACCCGAAACTTTAGTCGCGTTTTCGGCTTCTTCTGTAGTCTCCGAAATGAATCTTAGACTCCGGTGCAAGCCAAGACACTACTTTTCCATTAAGACCTTTTTTCTGCTGTGATCACTCTGAATTCCCACTCTTCGGTGATAGCGCACATAAGCTCCACAAGTTCCGCTGGTCGTGCTCTAGGCAATTCAGGAAGGATTCTTGTTTTGTACCCACTTTGTTTCACCTAGTCAAAACCTTGTTCCAAACTCTTAGTCTTATAGTCTCGAAACTGGGACAGATTAGTCACTTGTAGACAGATCAGAGGGCAGAGTCGTCCTCTGCCCTTTGGTCGCAAAGGACACGTATGCGAGATGGGGCTTTTTCAATCCTGTGTGTGTAGAACCGAAAATCCACATGGCCCGTAATGATCTGTGTTACGTAATAGTCCACCTGTGAATAAAACCGGAGAATTGAGGATTGCTGTTGACTCAGCGATCGACATCAGAAACCCTCGTCTGCTCGCCCCTCTTAGACCATATACATTGGGCAGGATTCTCGGTACAACGTTTGCCCTTTTTTCCTCAGCATGGAGACACTCACGAAATTCTTTGCTCAGGTATACCTCCTGACGTCAAACACTCTTTTGCTTCCTAATCTGTCAGTCCATTAGGTAGAGATAGATTCCCTGCACGTGTTTTCTTCCTGTAAGCAAGATGCCCTCGCGCTTCCCCAGCCCATTTGCGTCATCCGTTATGAAATTACGCTTACTATCCTATTGACATGTAGTTTCACTTCCGTAGCAGTTTTTGTCTGTGTCGTAACGGCCAAACCTTTTGTATACGCCATGAGCTCTATTCCGTTTAAAAGAATTTGCAGGACACTGTCGAAGGCCGTGTTTCATAGAAGTGGGCCTAATAGAGAGCCTTGGGGCGCTCTTATTGGAAAAATGATTCCATTACCATTCTGTCCTTTAGGTAACTAGATGCGATGCGGTATAGTTTTCCTAATCATTGTTTCAAGTGTTACTTTCAACGGAAACCTGTTGAAAAAATTCTGGAGGTCCATGAATACTTTTCAAGTCTTGAGAGTTGAGTCATGTAGGAGCTAAGCCTTAGTCATTACTTTATCTATAGCCGCCATCAGGACTAAGCGACTCTTGCGGAAATAGAACCATCAGGAAGACATCAATCTTCCTCAATCAATGTTCCTTAGCAGATTATCGCAGCCTGTCTTCGGTAATTGCTTTGAAGCCTTATGCCAGAAATCTTATCAAGTAGATCGAACCACACCCTCCATCTCCTCTTGTAATGGGTACCACTTTTGCCTCCTTTTGGGCAGCCGAGAGCAAAGCTTCGTGGATAATATTTATGACTATTGTATGTGGTTACTGGAATTCTTACAGCCGGAGGCAGGGATATCGCTAGGTCCGGACGCTTTCCTTTGCTTGATTCGCTCTGTTTCCCTGAGAATTTGGATCATGCTGATATCTCGTTCTCTGGATCCGTTGTTATTCGTGGGAAGTCCTGATCTTAGGGAAGTAGCTCTCTCTGTTATGCCGTTTCTGGCATGCCTAACTTGAAGTATCCCTTTATTTTTTCCCTGATCATCTTATAAAGTTTTTCTCAGGGGTTATCCTTGAGCTTTGCAAAAAGGTTTTCTCAAGAGCATTTTGTTGCTTTCGTTTATGGCGTACTTGAACTCCGCCCTGCGTCGTGGGTACAGTAGTGAATAGACCCCCTATTTTTTCCGTGCCGCTTCTAGCTCCCTTAGTCGCTTTTCTGGCAGTTTCTGCACGTTTTCGTGAATCAGGGATTCCACCAGTTTATGGGTTATACTGATTTCTCCTTCCTGGGGGATCGATTACCCCGCTTGCCACCTCGTATACTTTGCCTAGATTCCGCTGCAGATTTTCAGCGCTCCTGAGGACGCGGTTTTCTCCGATTACTCTGCTCAAGGCATCTTCCAGTGCTGCTGTGCTCTCAAGCCTGTCTCGAACTCTGGATAGGACTGGTAGTTGTAGCATGTCTGTAGAGGTTAGACTCTCGATGCAATGACGATCACATGGGTTTTTCTCGTCACTGAGTACTTGCTAGCCATTTCAGCATTACGTTTTCATTTTGGTTCGTTTTGATAGAACCCCCGCATTTCTGACGTTGCATTAGAATCTCCTGTAAAGAGAACGTTGTTTTGCTGTGGCGCATTGCGGATTAAGAGCATAAGATAACAAGATTTGTACTCTTCCAACATGCAGTTCAGCGTGATGTAGCAAGAATATATCTTCCCGATACCTTCCAGTTCCATTCAGCTTTTTCTTAGGATAAAGCCGTCTGCTTTAGTGCAAGCGTTCCTATGCTTGTCTGCAATTCATGTTGATCTGCCACTTACTAGTGTTATGCTTGGTTTTAGCTTATAAGGGTGAACGAAGCTCTTCTTTTATTCAATATTTCGTCCTCCATATCATGAGCAAGTCGACTGGGATCGCAGTTGACCTGTATTACTCCAATCGGAATCGTTGGCGCAGTTTGGGTCTTTATAGGATGACCTGAGCCTAATCTAGTCCTACCTTCTGTGTCCTCTTAGTCGCCTTGTAATTGTTTCTGTGTCGTGTTCCTTGCACTTATAATAGTGAGACAAATTTTCTCTCCAGCTTCTGGTAGTTGAGCAGTGGGGACCAAAATCCACTCTTCGATCTTGTACCTCTCGTTTTTTAGTGTCATCTGCTTCTGTGAGAATCGGCTGGTGACGGATCCCTTAGAGTGTTTGTGTAATAAACTAAACAAGATGTTTAAATAACTGCTTGAATGATGCTTAGTGATATACATTTATGAGTAATAAACAAGATAATACATAT
>NW_019211454.1:635972-809179 GCF_002443255.2 Varroa destructor | reverse complement strand
TATATATAATAAACTGGGATTTTTTTGAAAGAAAGTGTTGCCTACTCGATGATTGCAGAAGGCAGCGCCTTTGAAGTAGTTTACATCTAAAGAAAATCGAGTAATGATTTCTACTTTTTTTTTTAGTAAAAAAAAATGTTGTTCATAGCTACGCAATAATGTGTTTTTTTTTCTCGTTTTTTAGATCCTATTCAAATCTAAGCGTGGAAAACTAATCTTCCGTTAAGTAGGGTCTCAATACTACTATTACGGTAAGGTGTAATTCGTATTATACATGGGTTCACTTGGCAATGTTGATATCAGATTATTTAAAAAAGATGACGAAGTTTCCGCAATTAACTCTGACACTTCTTGGTGCCATGTGTTTGAGAAGTAACTATTACCATCTATAGCTTATGTGAGTTAGAAAGAGATCTTCCTAAACAATAGAAAGCCTTTGACGCTTTAGACTCATTAGGAGCAGCTAATAAGCCATTAGAGAGCTCTGAAGAGTCCATGGTGGTGGGCAGTGTGCCGATTGAGGTTCTTATCAACTTAAAGGGTTTGTCTCGAGTTCAACTTAAAACGAACTTTGTAGTTTGAGAGATCTATGGGGACGCTTTAAACCTATTCGTCAGCGTTGATGACTTGAAATTATATTTATATAGAAATATAGAAAGATTTTTCGAAAGGATTCCCTCTAGGCTGCAAAGAATTTTCTTGGTCTCTGTTTCAACTATGTATATCACAAACGTGGCACCTTCTATTAAAAAAATAGCCTAACGACTTTACTTGTCTTCACTTGTGCCAAGAATAAGGCCAACCCCTAAGAGGCCTACCCAGAAGAAAACTTTTAGCAAATAAATGTATAAACATTCCCCAGGATGTTTCGTAGGTGCCGCAGTTTGGAGGCGAAAAAGTCTGATTCCCAAGGCAGTACCTAATTTCTGCCAAATCTATGTAAGTATCAACATGTATATATATAAATGTGATGCAAGAGCACAGTAGCGTAATAGTCCGCCGAGAGTTATTGATCCGTATTATAATCCCGTGTGGTCATATGCGTAACAAATGTTACTTCAGCGTAAACTAATCGTTATATTATAGAATACTAATCAAATTTGGGATCTGCCAATTATAACACCAGTTGATTTTCATAGCAAAACAAAAATAATAACGTGACTTATTTTCAAGTATATAATTCGGCTAAGGCTATATTAAATTTAATTTAGAGCTAGCGAGAGTTAACGTCGTGTTAATACTCAAAATAGATTTAAGCACCACACTTACTACCAATTTGGTATGTAGATATGGATTATTTTTAGTGGGCACCACGGAGTTTAGTAAAAGAGTGAAGCACGCAATAGAGCAAGACGATGAAAAACGAAGCTCAAACTTATTTCGTTTCATGAGATAAACGCACGACATAGTACTCAGGGTTTTTTTTGCCTGCTTTCCCACTTCGCGAACCTTTTCCTATTATATGCCTATACAATTTCTTAGTCTACATATTATCTATTAAACGTTAAAAGGACAGCTGAGAGGTCTGAGAAGGATTCTAAGCATGAGCAAATAGACGGCCGAAAGTCGAAAATCATTAAGCTAATAGCGTATTTTATTAGGACAATGAAATGACGAAGGTTCATAATACAACGGAAACGTACATTATGGGTTAGCGCCATCAGCTACACAGAGGTAGCTGCGGGTTCCCAATTTTCGGGCATAAAGCTTCGAATATAGTTGAACCGAGTCGTTTTGCCCTTTCAGCTAAAACTTTTTTTACGTTTTCCGGTCCACGGGATTCATATCGTGTGAACGTATTTTAATCAGAAAGATTTATAGTTTCCTTTTGATTCTAAATAAACCCCTTAGACACGGTGACAGGTTTACAAATTTTGCGTTCAAGAAATGTTCGATTTTTAATTGCGCGAGCTCCATTTTACCGATTTACCCGATATTGCTTGTAATAAATTCAGAACATTTTAAGGAAGAGCTCCTTTGCGTAATCTTAGGCTCAGACATCTTTGAAATAGAAGGCAATAACAAGATAAATTAATGTTCTGCTTTTCAAGACAAGCTTATTATAGTATTGTAGTTATGTAAACTGTTCCATTTTCTCGGCAGCGTGTATCTTAAGCGAGAAATTGATGGTACCCTTGATGAACCCTTAAAAAAATTCTCGGATGAAAACAGTTGCTTAAGTAATCGTATTTGAAACTTCCACTGACTAACCATCTAACATGACCGAAGAATTAACTCTTAAGTTCCGTTAAATTTAACCTCTGAATACAACTTAAGTTGTATCCAGAGGGTTTATTAAGCTTATTTATTTTTTAAAAATTTATATTTTTAAAAAAATATTTAAAAGAGAACATTAAATTCGTAAGATGTTTCTGAAATATTCTCTTACTCGTAAGAATAAGCTCGTTTCTTATTGCTAAAAATGGAAAATTAGCGCGTTCTCATTGTTAGTAATAGGAATGCGCTTTGTTTGGTCGTAACTATATAGTACGCAAAACGCAAGATCATTGAGTTGTGAAGACTCCAACTGTGCTGGTGGGCATAGCGAACCTTGTTTTCACAGAACTGTGTCAAAAAGTTGATAGGATAACACGAAATACAGCTGTTTTTTTTTTTTGCAAAAATATTAACTCAGTATCTGACACGTGTGAGGGCTATGGAACAAGTTGAAGCAGGGAATAATTATCTTATAAATAAGTATTTGGTAGGTATGCTCAGATGTTTTTCTAAATATTTACAGGCAAGCGATGTCTAACACGAATCTAAGTATAATGCGCCACTTCCTGAAGCAAATTGGAGGTTAACAAACCAATTACTCGCGTTGTTTTCGTGTAACTAAAATAAAAAATATTACGTTTACGGAATAGCAAACTGGATATTGTTATCACTATTCTTG
This sequence comes from Varroa destructor, assembly GCF_002443255.2. Classification (NCBI taxonomy): domain Eukaryota; kingdom Metazoa; phylum Arthropoda; class Arachnida; order Mesostigmata; family Varroidae; genus Varroa; species Varroa destructor. Next base: position 806,283 of record NW_019211454.1, on the reverse strand, counting down.
CGATATGTATAACTTACCCTAGACCAGCCTTAATCCGTTCGAACGCCGTAGTCATTAACTGTCGTTAGTGCCGAAAAACTCCTCACTTGAAGCGATATTGGGCATGCTTAAGTCTTAAGCAAAAAACAAGTCGTCAGCATTTCTCTTACTTTTTACATCAGGATTTGCTTACAAAGGTGTCTTATCTATAATGCGACATCTCTGAGCACGTTCGGGATTTACGGTAGTAACACAGCCAAAAATCTCAACGATGGCGTAAAGCTGGGGTAATAGCACGACAGCATAAATTATAGTCAGACAGTGGCTGGTGAGATAAGTACGTCCAGTTTCGTATGGACACTACCGTGCTCCATCGTTGACTTCCATCACGAGCTGGGCTAGTTGGAGAAAACTCGAAAAACTTCTGTGATGAACGTACACAAAGGACTCTCCATTGGAGAAAGCGAACAGAGACTACGGAACATTTTCCCTTCTGTTTGTGTTACAGCATTTTGTCCTGTCTGTGCTGCAGGAAGAAGTAAAGTTGGGAACAGTTAGCTCAAGCTGCAAAGAGCAGACGTTCGAAGTTTGATAGCAAACTGGTAAACGAAGGGTGACTAATACGGATAGACGATCGAAATGCAATCCTTAAAAATAATGTCATGTAAAACTAGATTAAGTTAAAATAATTGTGGGGATTCCGTGTATTTCTTTATGGACCAGATATTTAAAAGAAAAATATATGTCGCATGTTAACTGTTAGGTGATTAAATCGCGTGGCAGAGTAGCGTGGGCGCTTGATTCGCAGCGAAACATTTATAGCTATTGAAAAACGTTGCGGGTTCTTGCGTTACTTAAGTCATCAAGTTGGCGTACTCTTAACTATGTATGTGCATCAGCCCCTTGTGACTGAGATAACGAAAGGTGAACTTCTGAAACTCACGTTACCGAAAGGGTAAGGGATATAAAAGTGTGGCCGTTAATGCGGCACCAGTGCGCCTACATTCATTCCTAGAGAAATCTTAGTAATCTGCATAAAGACAGTATTTATCGACGTATTAGCAATCTATGTCCATCTAAGAAAAGTTTATATGAATACAGAATAAAACATGCGCTAGTTTTAAAATGTTTAAGGTTCACAAAAATGTGATATGATTCTGACAAATATAAACGGACTGCCCTATCTCAAGATGATTATGTTTAAGGTCAAGAACTTGTTGGTATTATGTAAAAGAGTACGAGCGCCTGTCGTAATGAATTACATCGACGATTTAGTAGGAAGTAAGGTGGCGTATGCGTGAATAAAAATATTTTTAGGTAATCGTTTTTTTCAGAGATATTTTCGATAAACATGAACGTTCAGCGTCTGATCTTCGGTTCATGGAAAAACATTAAATAGAGTAGCTCCTCCCGGTCATATCGAATTCTGAAATTCTAACGACCGAAATTGCCAACTATTAATTGTTTTTCTATTTACTGTGAAATCTCTTACATCACTGTACTTTTTCTAAACCTTTCGGTGTTAATATTTTTAGCAAGACAGCCATCTATCCACACGAAATTTTGGTGACCACATAAAAACCTTATGATGTACATATCTGCAGCAGGAATCTAGATTGCTCTATGCCTGCACACATATCATGTGAAGCTATTGCTGCTGGCACTGTAAAATTGGTTATAAAGCACGAGCCTAGTTTATCTATTTATACAACACTCATTGCTTAAATCCATTCCTTCAGAATTCTGTCAGCATAATGCAAAAGGGTGAAAAACTATTCTGATTACTAATACGAATCAGCGGATCACAGACGTATAATTTAATAGTAGTCATAGAAAATACCCAATTGAAGATATAATATCAATTGCCATCGCCAACAAGTTGTGTAAACACACTGTAAATTGCACGAATATTTTATCATTGCGCTATTCTGAGAATATATTTCATGTACTACAAGTTTAATTTGCGCGAAAAAATGCCCCATCGGTATTTTTCTAGGATTATTATTTGTTGCTTATTATCTATACTATATGATATCGATTTTTGTATTTTGATGGTATTCCATCCAGTCCAACTGAATCTTCGCGCAGTTAACATACAATGTTTAGCGGTTCTCACCGGTTTATCTGTAAACGTTGTATAATTAAATAGGCGTCCTTTGTCGAAGTATCGCGTATATGCTAAAATATCTATTGCGAGTGATTGTTACAAGATTACCTATGTGTTGTTTCAAAGCGGCGCAGCATGATTAAATACAATTCCAGGTATATTTAAACATCACAAAAAAAATCATTCCCATTCGAACTGATCGAAAAGTAAAAGTAAGGACGTTAGACGTAAGCCAAGCGATAATTCTAGTATTTGCTTTTAAAAAATTCAAGGCTCGGCTAACGGTGCCCCGAACTAAATTGTGGTCTAAATAAATACGTAGCTTAAATCAACCAATTGATTTCAGAAGCTTATATCGACTTCCACGATTACGATCTCCGTATATTTATGTTAGGGGGGCCAATGGTTACGATGGCTTTCAAAAATGTTCATATTCCTTTCTACATAAGACGGACTTATGTTATAACTTCAGATAATTCTAAAAATAGGATTACGGATAGTAGAAAACGCGGGCGAATATGTTGTTATTGAGGGTATCACTGGGGAGTAAATGCTCTTTTTCCTAGGCATTTAATTACCATTATGATAAAGTTGCCTATCCTCGAGGGATGAACTGGGCATACGTCGTCATGTTCGATCTTAGAGCCCTGGAGAGAAACCGTTCCTTTATGCCTAAACGATAGAGACAAACGGTCTATTGATAACGACGTTACAGTCCTTTAAGTACTTAATCTGATGAAATTAACGACATATTAGACTTCCATTGTCATGCTTTTCGTTCCAGTTTCTAGCAGCGGAAAGTATTGGGCCACAGTCTCATATCTTTGAGGCGCTTCGATTTATAGTTTAGGTCACGGGTTAGCCATCGGTGCTTGACGCTATCGGCTTCAAGGGTCTAATTAAGTCCCCCAAAATCATCAGTGAATACATCTAGATAGATGAGACCCTGAGCTAATTGTAGAGTAGACGTGCCTCAGTAAGTCGGGGAATGCCCTTTCAGCTGTATGAACTAGAATGGAAACTAAAATTGGGTGTTCAGGGAGGCTAGAACGTATCTCTGAATGTGGTGCCATAGCAACCATAACTAACAAGCTTGCCAACTATCGCTGGTTCATGTTTTAGCGTTGGCACATTATGACGAAAAAATTTACGAGAACAGATTAATAGATAGAAATAATAATTAAATAGAAACCAAGGAAAAGAAACGAAAGGATAATAATTACAAGAGCTGCTGACATGATTACTCTGTTCCCTTGTAGTTACGTTTGAAAAACTCAGATATATCCAACAGAATTAAGGCGTTAGATGATTGCCAGCTTGGAATCATTTCATTGAAATTGCATACACGATCATACACTTTAATCATTTAGCAGAGCTCACGGAAGATTCCGTTTACGTATAACAAAGACGATGATTAAATCACTTGTTTGTGCTCTGTAGACCTTTAAACGTGTCAGGCAACGTTCATATAAATAGATCTGAGCAGAGATTTATAGAATAGCTCGGATACTTGATAACCTACGACGAAATAGCGAGAAATTCTTATTGCGATTTAGTTTCACGATTAAGAAGAGCTCAGCAAGAAATAATTATTATATGCTGTCCATCTGAAGCACTTTTTAATGCTACATTTTTAGTAGGATGAACCGCTAGCTTTAGACGAACAGGTCAGGAGCATAAGAAGGAGAAGGAAGGCACTCCAAACAAAATTCATCCGTATGCGGTTTCTATCATTAACAGAAACCAATAACTGCACTTAACAATCTGCTTCTTTTGCTCAATTCGTTTTGTTCGCCGAATTGCTATTCTATTATAAAGCTTTATGATGTCAGATAGGCCGTTAACTTATTCAGCATTAAACGATGTTAACTAGATAAACTAGATGTTAAACGATTCTTCAGAACTAATACACTAACAATATAACACACAGCATAAACAATCTATTAACGACTTGTTTTTAGCTTTTTTATTTCTTTATAAATTCCTTTTCCTGCCAGCATTAGAATCAGCAGCAGAATTTTCTACACTAATACGAGTTTCCTATTATTAGTGGGGTTAACAGGTTCACTTGTTGATAATCTATTATCGGGATGTTGGTCATTTACAAAACAAAAAACACTCGGTTATATCTCCGTGCGAGTGAATAAACAATTGTCAAGATATAATTTCTTTTGAGAACACGTAAACTTGAACAATACGGATCTATGCAGGTTCTTTTTGTCGTTGCAGAAAGAAGCCTCTAGAGGTTTCAGGGGAAGAATTACCCTCCTTTGGTCAAGCTTTTTTTGTTTAGCGTTTAGCGACCTTGTTATCCTAGTAGGTTAACTCCTGTGCATTTGTAATATGGGGTCTTAATCTTATCTTATTATATATTTCTATTTAGATGCTGGGTTGCTTTAAATACGCCGGCCATAACGTCGGGCAGCAGTAATCAGCGGCGGCCTTTGGAAGACTATATGCTAACTGGTAGAGCACTGCGGTTATCAAAGGGTCCCAAATATCTATGGTAAGAGAGCGTTTTTTACTGTTGCAGTGCATTCAGCTGACAGCACACTTGGGAGCGGTGTTCCACTAAAAGGGCATCAGTTTCGTAGCATTTACGGCCTGCTTAGATATAAGCGTACCAATGACAGATGCGTCTGTGCTCCACGCTCAAAACTAATAGGGTTGTTCTTGCAACTAAAGACAATGCCGTCTCTTTTAACAAGCTCAACATAAAGGCTCCAGTTGTTTGCGTCTAAATGTATTGTTCGAAGGTATTAACGAGAACAGAAAAGTTAAAAATCTTCACTTTGAAAATAAGCTATCTAAACAAACCACTAAACACGTATTTCGTAGGGCTTCGGTATATTTTGTTGTAGTAGTCAGTAAATTGAAACTCCACTTGGATTTATATATGACAAGAAGTTCCGAGTCCTCAGAGCCATCTTTTACCGGTGTTTTGATCACAAGACCGATATTTATTATCATTATTATCGGTATTTATTTCAACTTTTTTTATCGTTAAAGAACTTAAAGACATCAATTGATCGATTGATTAATCGTCGAACGTATTTTACAGGAAGTCAATCACTTGGATATGTGCTCCTTTATTGACAGGCTAACATACATTCTATACCATAAATTTCTTTCACACCGTAAACATAGTATGAGCATCGGTCGATAACGCTGTTCAAGCTAGCTATCATATGCTCTTCTATTAAATGTACCCCTAATATAGGTTGCAGTATATGCTCGCGACTTAAATTACTCACGCAACGTATTTGCGCTTTAAGCACAGTTTGAGGTGCCGAGTGACTCGTGCAGATCTCGACTTTTTAGACAACTAAAGGTGCAAAAGATCTACAGTCCAGTATGGAGCCACCCCCTCCCCCCCACGTTTGTACGTACGGTGGATAACTGAAATCAGCAATTTTTGAGCTACCATGGCCCCTTGCAAGAATAGAGATTCCACATTCTGTCTGAATGCAGGCTTTACAATGGAACGATTAGGTACTAGCATTTTGTTTCCTGGCTAGGAGGAGAAAACTAGGCAGGACAGGATGGCATACCTGATAACCATTAACTTATTATTATTCCCTCGCACGATTAATAAAATTATTGTCCTTTCTTCATATCTCTCTCAGATCATGTGAGACAGATGAGAAGCTTAGCAATTTTGGCAAACTCCCATGACTATGAGGTCATAGCCAATCGCTTTCACAGTTACCAGATAAATTTATAGATGTACTGTGCGAAAGACACACAATGATATCTTTATAATATAACGTGAAAACAACTTCAAACGATTTCGTCTATATTTGCTCTGTTCATAGGATTGATATTTATTTACATGTCTTTTGCGGATCGTTCTGTAGTGGTTAGCACACGTAGAGACGGCATTCACTAGGCCACTAGTAGTTGCCGAATGAATATAAAGGTCCTCTTGCGAATTTACTTATCTCAAAAGTGGTTGGTGAAGACAACGAAATTCCTTCTTCTCACAGGGCATATACGAATCAACGCGATTTCCGATCTACAAATTTTTCAGTATATTATTGTTGCTCGTACCAATGATTGGTTGGATAAAAGAAAGTTTTCGAAACATTCGATATTACGATAAGTCTTTAATTTATTTTATTAGCTTAGATAGATAAGTAAGTTAAGCTCCGAATATGCATATCGAGACTGAAATAGGATTTGGCTGTTCCGAAATAAAGTCTTTTTAATCTCTGAAATTTTAACTAATTTCATAATGAACGACTGTCATTTAAGAAAAAAAAAAGAAAAAAGTTCCACAGTCTCGTTGTAACGGCAGATCACTTCTCTTATAATGTGCGCTACACTTTTTATATAGTAAAAAAATTTGTACAAGAAGACAGATTTTTACACTCAGGCGTCTTGTTGTTACTATTACTGCGCAATGTGGTTTACAATATTCATGGCATTTATGACATTTCGACAACTCCCGTTTTTATAGTACTTAAAAGTAAGACCCTGCTTTTTTACAATAATATCTAACCCTTATAAAAAACATCTAGATAACTTTCCTCAAGATTGAGCTTGAATGATTCGTCTACACGTTGATCATTGCCTATAATCTGATCTCAGAGGTTCCTTCGGCCACCTCAGACACTGGCGTCTAGTTCTATAGGGGTAATATTTACGTGTTGATAATAATAATAATAATGAAAAGTAGTATGCCAGTACCTGCTTCATGTGTCGGCTGCAAGTCTGGAACCCACTGGTTGTACTTGCTCTACGATAGTGTTATACATCTAGTTTCAGTCACCATTTTCATTTTGATACTCCAATGAAAGCGAAACGCTAAGAGGTGTCTTAGGCAATCGTAGGAGCTAAGTCCTACGAAATTTTGATATTTCAAGGATTCGGAGAATGTACTTAGCTTTTAATTTATTAAGTTGCTAGATTTAAACAAGGCAAGTATTTTAAGTTACAATATTCGTCGTCAGATTTCAAAGATAGATCAGGTATTTCGTTGTTAGTATAATCCGTCCGTTCACCCTCTCGACGCTGCACATTGGCGGCTTCTACTGAACATTATTTGATTGCTTATTCTTATTCTGGTTTTTCAGTGATGCTTTCATTGTATGTCCTTGACCTCCATTCCATTCTATGACTATAAACCGCAGAAAATGTCTATAAACTTACGAAACCTAATAACGAAATAGCTGATTTTCCGAGCAGTTAATTAAAACATATTTCGTTCTAAAACAATAAAAACTCTTAATTCTTAAACGATGATAAACATTGCTTGATGTATCATTGGTAATTCAAATCAGATCGAGCTGATTTGCAAACCGTTAATAAGGACAATATTTAGTCTATTTGAGATACTTAAATTAAATAAAAATGAGCCAGAGAAAAAGGATTACGCTTGAAAAAGAAGTCGTCAACTCTAAGATGACGTTAAATCGTTGAGATGGAAGTTCAGCTATACAGCATCTAATGACTGTAATTATCTAAAGCACAGCTTTAGAGCACACAGGCCACTTGGGTTGTGGTGCGTCATAATATGGCGAAAGTAAAAGCTAGGCCTAAATAAACGACGCTACACCTTTTTTTCTATTTCAGTTGACGAAACACAGCGCAGTCGTTGTGTTGACTGTCTACACAAGCACCAATTGTGTACTGAACGTGAGCACTAGGGACGAATATGCACCTACTCGAGGTTTAAGTTGAACATTAAACCCCGCGCATAGAAGCGCCAATTCAAATATTTCCCTTTCTTTCTCTCTTTCTTTTTTTCTTTCTTTCTTTCCGGCAAAGAAATACATTCCATATTTTGAGTAAAGATAAAATGCTAATTATGCTGTCATGAATACTAATTAGCATCGACGTTATTGTTCAGATTAGTTCGATGATATCGCGTTTGCGCCTAAGCATGTTCCGAACACTTTCTGTTAGTTGATAAGCATTGCCTAATCAGTCCTTGTCTGAACGTCGCTCAAGGCATAGGGCAGAGCATAGGCGCCATAGAGAAATTGCCCGGCTAACAAGCAAGAACTAATAAGTTAATCACTGTTTTTGTTTCATTCTTTCGTTTGTTTACTGGTGATATTATATCACTTTGGAAAGCCCTTTCTGTATTTCATTGCTTCTGCTCGAGTCAGGGAATTTTACTCTAAGTTCGGACTCTTAAGATAGTTGTGTCGGATATCGAGTGCAAATAGAATGGGTTTACGAAGCACGCATTTTGCCTAGATTAAGAAGCTGCGGAGACGGCCAGAGCTCTATATCTGAAAAAATATAAGTTTATACAACAACTGCCTTTATCCTAACGTAACGCAGTTCACATCAGGGTAGAAAAGTCCAATGCGAGGTGAGAATGTCACTTTTAAGCTTAATAAGCCACTTTGGATAGCACGTCTACCATGTCGCCTCCGTCATCCTGTCATGCAAATTGCAGCTATCCCGGGTTGCTTGAATTAAATGATAGTCTCAATGAAATACGAATAAAGAGTGTCGATATACTACATTTGGAGTTCGAACTCAAGATAAAATTTGGTTATTCAAATTGTTAAAAAAGTGCAAAATGTTCATTGCTCTACTAACAAGCTGGCACACTTTTGCGTCCTTAATACTCTAGCATTTGCGTGTCATATACAAGGTTAGTTCGTCCAATGTAAGCAAACACCCCACGTCATGAAGATATTTTTTTCCCTATATAATCCGTTGTTCTCATATGTTGTGGATGTATAATTTTCTCTAAGCCACATTTCGCAAAGGTTACTACCGGGTTCTTCTGAAAAACAGCCAAGCAGTTTTCCAATGAACAACTTTAGAAAACTTCGGAAAAGCACGTGGGGTAAAAATTAGTCTATGAATTAACAAAAACTCACGAAACTATAACGTGTCTAACATCAGCGATACGGCCATAAACCCTAGCGTAGAGCACCGTTTACCAAACAAGCAACTTCACAGACATCGCTACATGCATTTTCAATGCAATATTAGTGAGCAGGTGCAACAACAAACGGTAAGCTTGTTGACTATGCGTCGTCTGCTTCCGCTGAGCTTTACCGAAAAACAACGCGGTCCTTATTCCTAAAATGATAATACCTCTCAAAGCAATCTCTCGATCTGGCCTGCCTTGTTCGTTCAACCATTTTTTAAAGCAGACATTTAAGCAACGAGCAATGAGAACGCATACTCGTGAACCGTCATCCATTTGCGCACTAGCAGTAAACTGTTCAATTTCGGCATTTGTCTGGGAGAAATTATCCAACCGAAGTGTTCAAGCGTCGTTGCAGATCGCTCATAACAGTTTATAACGTACCGCACTAGCTTTTTTTTTTTTGAAAGTGATTAATCACTAGTTTTTTCGATACGCGCGCACCAGCCCATGGGGCAATACTGACGAAAAATTTAAACGCAACATATCGTCCGTTTTTAATCTGTAACAGTAATAACTTTGCTATAATAGCTGCAGTGGTAGTAGTAATGATCATTTATGAAATAGGAATTCATACTATACAGCGGTACCGATTGACGTTGGTTAACACTTATTGTTAGAATAATAATAATAACAATAGTATTTGTTTCGACCCTCCAAATACTTCCTGATTACCATAATGTGTGTTAAACTCACATCACTCCATAGAAGTACGATCACGAAGGTTCTACAACCTTGTTCTAATCAGATCCTGATCAGAATCTAAGTCTATATTATTATTATTATCACTGGTATTTCCTATATATCCGAACTATATATAGGACTATAGGCGATAGTTCAGGAGAAAGCTATGAAGCGTTGCTTTCATTGCATTAAATAATAGTAAAATTATGAACCGAAATAGGCTTTCATAAATCATTTTTTTTATTAACAATTCAATTCGATGTTTCCAATGATAATACGGTCTTATTTCAAAACGTAGTGTCCACAAAAGCGTATGGCTTCGGCTAAGGCGTCACAATTACTTATTTAGTGGAATTAAATAATCACTAAAACGTATTTTTACTGTTACAAAAATAGTAAGACATAATTGGAATTATAACCATGAAAAAATGATGATTACTTAGTCAAATCGCTAACGAGGTATTTTTATTCAGGTAAATGAATACCTACATATAGCCATTTTCCACTTTTGTCCTAGCTGTTTAATTCTGCACACATTTGCTTTCACTGTAACCTTTAAACACGAGTAACCTAACGTTAATTTCATTGGAAAGAAATAATTATATATTTTATAGAAAAGATTTGTTCGGCTTTTGTTGCCTCGCATTAATCAGCTGGTCCTTGGTATTGCATCTTATTGTGTGTTGCTTGCTTGGTTCGTAACAAGCAAATCCGTACGGAACATGTACAATAAAGTCTAGTAGAAGCAGCTTTGAAGCAAATTTAAGTTTCGCTTTAAAATTCATAAAATATATCGTTTTTCATGAAAAAAAAAGGTTCCTGACTTTCCTCTAACTTAGAATGCGATACATGTCTGTATATTTTCGTGCCTTCGTAGATATCAAATTTAGCCAGTCAGCAGCTCATTCTAAACATTCCAGCTTATTCAGCCTGATTTTTCTTTGTAAATAGTTGGTGTCTTTAGTGATACCTGAGTAGTAAAATAAGGCAGATAACAAATTTTACAGATTTTTTTAAAAAATGTTTTCACAGACACAAATCCTGTTTTGTTACAAATTATCTCAGCAATGCGTTATATTCAAGAAATCTTCTAAATTTACGAGGGCTGTCGACTAATACTAAAATCAGCATTAGATTCCATGCAGATGTCTACGAGAAGATTCAATTTTTGTCTCCATTGGAAGGGGCCAAACGAGCCATGCGTTTGTTCTTAAGACACATTGTGTGATTTTTTTCAATGTTCGCCGAGCCATCCTGAATTTTCGAAGTGTACTAATCCATAAACCGACAAACAATCATTATTTATGGATAATTAGTACCACCGACTATAAGTTGTTGGTACCAATAATTTATTATCGTAGACTTGTATATAAGATTTGTATCATGAATAGCTAGCTATTTTCAATAGATACTGTGGAAGACTAGGCTATACGTCGGAGACTGATAATATATTGGCTGTTAACTAGAATTTTATATCTAACCGCGTTTTAATTCGCAGCTGTTTATTGCTTACATTATTGATGATGATAATGATCCAGATGCAATTTTTTACCTTTTTAATACTGGTGCACAGCCTTTAAATAGATACATAAGTCTTGGCATTACTTTTACAATCAAGATCTATGGATATGCAGTTAACTGACATATAGCTCGCGCTCTCCTAAATAATCAAGGACCCTTTGTTCAAACGTTAAAAAATTACTATGACTTTATATTTCCAACACTCGCTACACTGTCTTAATACTACCAGCACTATCGATAAAAAGCAATTTTCCAAATATGTATGGCTAAGTTAGAAGTAGACATGCCCCTTGGCATTATAACAGGACCGAAAGTGAGGAAGCTTACCACGTAAATATGTTTTTTTATGATTAATAAAATTAAAATCTGGTAGTTTAAAGATATAGATAGTTTAGTTATAAATTAATCGATGAATTTAAATGTAGCACATCAATCATTCCGCTTGACATATGACATTTTGGGTGTATCGATATTTTCCTTTACGTGTAGCTCGCGAGCCTTTTTCGTCTCGTTTGGTCTTCCGACGACCCACGTGAGAAGAAAATCGTCACTGTACGAAAAGGTCCGCCCGTGCTACATTGTGCTAACACGCAAGGAGATCTACCCAACCGTAAGCCTCGTTTGTGTATTGTACACATGTAGGGTCAAACAGGCGACACAACCGCATTTAACCCAGGATAACTCTGTAAATATCTGTTATTATTAAAATTATGTTGTTTACGGAAGGTTCGTATGATGAGCTGGACAAGTTGATTGGTTAATTACTTAATCTTGCTCACCTCAGCTAAATGCCAGTTTAGCTGAATCTTCAAGCAAATTAACGAGATTTAATGAATTGACTTTTTATAACACGATATGAAAAGTATGAAGAACCGAAGCAAATTATGGATTCAAAATTTATTTTCTGTAACCTTGCGTTTGATGCACACGTATAGCTTAGTATAGATATGTCAAAAATGCATATTTATTATGTAAATTAATTGTAATATCCCATGGAATACAGAACCAGTTATTCGGTCTGCATTGAAAACTCAAAAAGTTACATCATAGGCAACTTACGATATCTGTCCCGAGATATTCGCTGGCGTCATACTGAACTGTCCGAAAAGAGCACTCATATGATTTAATAAACGGACGCCATAACAGAATTGTAAATAAATTATAAACAGGTACGCTTACGATTGCAAAACACTAAATGTCAGAAATAAAGTATAAAATTTGTAACTGTTTTGCTAAAGGAACTGTTCGTTATCATAGTTTTGCTAAAATGAATTTGCATTCCGCGTTCCAACATGCGTCAATTGCACAAAATCGAAATAGGGCTACAAACCAATACACCCTTGACTACGATGAAAAGGTCAGGGAAACACCGAGTGTGTTGCGCGGTTGATTGTCAAAATAAGCTCACTATTTATTGTGGATTCTATAAGATCTATAAGAAATGGCAACTTTTAAATGAAATAAAGTGGAATCATTGTTTGACCATCAAATACTTCTGTTTTGAAGTGAATGTTTCACACAGGCTCTGATAGATCTAGCGGACTGGATATCATTATGAGAGTTGCCATTTTTACGAACAGACAATTTTACAACGAGATATTGGTTATTGCTAAGCTTGAACGGCCTGCTTGTGATCGGCTAAAAAAAAAACCGAGTAAAATAGTATAAAATTCGAAATGACAAATCATAATAGAACCGCAAAAAATAATTTACCAAAAACCAAAGCTGAGGCAGGACAAAAAATAGGTTCCAATGCATTGATCTATATTTTTAATTCTGTACCACGTATATTCTGTATTTGTGCGTACATGTACTTCAATGCCAGATTAATTTTCGACTAGCTTCTATCCCGAAATAGTTTGCCCATTTTGGGGGTATTTCTTTTCCCGTCATTATGCATTAAGACCATTGCCCTCGGCGGAAACTTGCAGATAAACCTTACATAAAAATACTATCTTTAACAATGCGTGTCGACAATGGCGCCTTGAGACTAATGGTTTTTGTGATGTTTCGGTAGGCGCACTCGTACTCATAAATCTCGATTTTTTTTTGCCTTGCAAACACCTGCCTCGAAATCACAGTCATTATATTATTATTAATCTGAATGAATTTGTCGCGTTTAATCTTACAAATATATTTTCACGAACGATTTGAAAAACCTCTTGGCAACTATTTATATTTATACAACAAGAAAAAAGAATAGTAGTGACTGCAGTAATGAGCCATGGGATAGTGTTGCCGGGAGCTGAAAGAAAAAACACTATTGAATAATTCTGGCAGGGCACAGAACTATTTATTATATTAGAACACATAAGGTTTATATAGGGGTCAGATCACTATGATAACCCATTGTCAACATCCTATATTATATAGGTGCAATATAGGATTCGATAATGTAGGTGTTATTTAGATCACAAAATAATTCCCGCTTCCTTATACTGGAACTATACATGATTTGAGTCATTGATTCTAAACAACGCGCGTGACGAACCATCTGAAATCATTTTATAAGACCCTTGCTATACCGCAACGTTGCCCCTAGCAAAATAAAATAGCAGATCGATGTGATGTTTACACGTGTGGTGCGTATAGTTATACGTATGTATGAACCGGGGTATTATAATGTACAGCACGACACATTTGTGTGTGGTTGCAAATTATTCATTGTAGGACATTTTCAGGTGCTGAAGGGAGATGCGTGAAAGCTAAAGAACCTCACGATTTTAATTTGTTATATTGCAAACGGTATAGAGCAGCTCTGTAGTGTTACCTTTGCGAGAACTGATTCTTCTATTTGCTCCCCATTTGTCATGTCAGACTTACTTTTCTGTGGTCTCGTAGACGTGATACACCTCTTCGAAGATGACCTCTACCTTTTCCGACATCTTGATGAGTGCGTCTTCACTGTAAAAAGGTCGATGCGCTAATCAGCCATTTAATTCCAGCTGTGACGTTTCGCGACTCTGTTTGTCTCAGTAGAGGTATGCTGAGAGATGATATTATCCTTTGAAGCTGAGCTTTTCTAGTCTGAACGGTAGTCTATCGAGCATCTGTATTCTAAGTGCCACCGTCCACATTTATTGGTCCAACTTATTGATGGAATAGTCACGTAATCCGTAGTTCTAGCTAAACATGCGTGTTTTATCTCTTTTTCTCGATTTGTTTTTGTCGAAGATCAGACGACACTTCTATTTTGTATATTTCTAGTTGTCATTGTAGGAGATATGTCTTTTGAGCTCTGTTAGAACCTTCTGTCTATCTTTTATTACTATTGTGCGATATTGATTAGACAGAAATACTACTTAACATACAAATATGAAAAATGTTTGGTTATTTTATCGAATTAGCAGAACCTGGAAATTAGTGTCGGCTGAAAATCCTATCTTCTTTTCCTTTTAAGCAAAAAGGCTAGATTCCAGCCGTCAACGATGATATCCACTTAACGGTTTAATTACTATTACCATTATCATACTTGTATTTGTAATAGAAAGTTTCTCACTCCCCGCTGGTATTATGATCCAACAAATATGTACTATGTCAGATAAACAAATGGCGTATGGGAACCAGCTGCATTGCGATTTGCACATGTTTACTTACACGTGCCAATTATTCATCAGTTATTTAGGCACCTGTTGGCCATAAAAGAATTCCATTAATGGAAGGCATATAATTACTGGCATTTTTCTAAGTCAACTAATTCACTTCTGTAAATTCTATTTTTCCTTCGCTATTTCCTCGACAGCAGAAACACATCAATGAGCTGAGGTCATGGCAACGATTGCTACGATGATGGGTTGATCCAATTCCCGCCAGGATCTTCAAAAACGTAATAAGCGGAAGATCTTTCTTTTAATGCGCTAATCGACGTTGAACGGTTGTACTTTATTACAGTTCAGTGCTAATCGTTCCCACAGAAACAGTACGTATGACACACAAACTGGCTCTACAATACACAGCTGTCCAAGAGAAGATATAGTTTGAACTGGAACGTTTAAGCGTCGACTACAGAACATGTTGAACATTGTGGAACCACCAATCCTTATGAGGATTAATTGGCACCCTAAAATAACACATCACAGAGCAACACTACTTGACCTAACCCCGCTTAACATAAAGGTGCACCTGATCAGTTAAGGAAAAATTGCAAACACTGCCGCAGTTGCCGAAGCAGACGGGTAACATCCATAACACGCATGGGTACTTCACAATGCTGTCAGTTTTTTCTCTCTGAAAAGGGACCGCTGGGAAACGGCAGAGGAACCTCTCGACGGAGGGGCCAACCGAAGCCCAGAAGGCGCCACCGCAGAGCAACAATTGGCATTAGAACCTCCATGTACATCCGACGATGGAGCCACTGGCGTCAGTCGCAAGGAACCACACCAACCATTTAAGGAATCCTAAACAGGCAGCAAGGGGCTAAAAAGGCTAGCCCTTTCCCCACTAGGAAATAGATAATCCCTGATACTTCCCAAGCGCTCATTGAGGGAGCCACTAGCACAAATTGGGAATGGGTTTAGAGAGAGGAATGGAAAGGACAAGCTCGTTGAAAAAAATAAAAGGGAAAGTGTATTTTTATAGGACTTTTTACTCTGGCATAGAAGGATATAGAAAAAGACGAAGGCTCAGTGATCCATTGTTCGAAGAAGCCCTGTTTGACCGGAACCGAATGCTTACGTAAAAAACCACTAAGTTAGCCTACGAGGCAAACCTAATAACGTCTTTTATGAAATTATCTCCAGTCTACATAAGCAAGGCAGGCCGTAAATAGTTAGTACACGTAAATCTTCTAAATCAACCTGGTATTGAAGATACACGACTACCGTTATGGAAATTTGACGCCAGTATCATATTAGACATACTTCTTTTAATTACCAAGATATTCACATATTAAGTTAAACCAAATCCAAGACCAAAATTACAACGCTTACATAAACTAAAGTGATAAGTTGCCGAAAGCCGCAGGAATGAGCAGATACCAAAAGGACGCTTCTATCATTTGACAATGAAAATTACACATCTGATAATCTTCCAAACAGTTTTATCTATCTTTATTTTAATGAATACTCAGAAAACTGAGCTTGATCTTTTGCATTCTAGACTGCGTGACAACAGAAGTACAACCCAGATTGACCATGACGCACGCAAAATCTAAGCATCACGTTCACACTATTTCATCCACAACTCACCATTTTCTAAACAAGCAAAAAACTTACTTAGCAATTTGCCAAACCTTAACAAATTATGTTTCAACACTTATGCATTGTAAACCCACAACTCTGCTATGCGGAATATCTTAGAAACCCGTAATAAAAAAAAATCAAACGGAATCAAAGGAAATTTCCGACCGGCAGCTGTTTTTTGTAAGTGTATCTAAGCAGGATAATAAATTCTATAAAATTTTGACGGTAATTCATGCGATAAAATTGTCACTAACCATCACTTTTCGTTCATTTCATCTAAGATTTCTCTCATTTTAGTTTAATTGATAACTCTACTAATACTGAATGCAACCAAAGGCATCATGCAGCTTTATACGGTTGTCTTTGCCTTTTTATTCAAGGATTCGTTTGTTTTTTGCTTTATACAACACAAAGCACCCTTATTCAAACAGAGATGATACAAAGAAGGTGGTGGAACATTAATATGGCATACATAGAATATCCTTGATAGAAGTTTTATAAAAAATATTTATAGGAAGGTCCTGCTGACCGAAACACTTGGAGGGCAAGACGCTGGACATTTGTTGAAATCTTTCAAAGGTACCATTTTTATTTAGGCAGGTTTTATGTATGTGTATGGCAAGCTTGGCATCGAGATATAAATTCTAAGCTGCTTACTCAACAACTTATCTTGCAGCAACCCATAATATATAAGTATTACTAAGATGTGAACTTCACCTATTATCACATCCTGGACTGCCAGGATTTCATTACTTTGGACTTATATTAAAATAAGGTGTATAAAGTTGCGTAACAAATAATTCTTGCCACACACCTATGGAACAAGTTCCTAATTCAATGAACAAAAATACTAACGTGGGTTTTTAAGATTATATTGTTCCCTAAATAAACGGAATTTGTTTTTTAGTTAATTAAAAAATGTGTTTCATTGTTAGGGGGCGCAGTTAAAGTGCTATCACGCATGTGTGCGGCGTCCTCTCAGACTGACCTGACTATGGTAAATTTCTCTACATCAAGGATATATATTCTGCAGTTTCTTTCCCATTCGTGAACTTTCTTATAACCCTCCTATGCTCAACTTAATTAATACTACTAAATGTCCACACTGAAAGCATACGCAAATCTGGTATTAGGTTTCTGGTCCAACTTCCCTTGGCTGCCCTTTTAAGTACCAAATCTCCCGCGAGGTACCAATAGTGGCCTTGCTGGCCATAATCAAGTTCATATCAGTGTCCATGAAAAGCGAGCTCATTTTTTCCGCTAGAAAATCTAAGCGCACTATTTTAACTAGGATCAGCGACGCTTTGATCGAGACCAGTCAGTCAATCTGGATTATATGCGTAGTTCGTATAGTACTGCTTCTTCCACAACCGAGGCTGAGTCTGCAGTTGCCATTTGACATCCTCGGCAGAAGTAGAATCACATTCAAAGTGTTTCACTGGGTTCTTGACGAAACGTATTTTACATGTGCAAATTTCAATGACGCGGCGTTAAGAACGACCCCGAGATACTTTGCTTCTTTTGCGATTTCTGTCAGGTGGTCCGCTGCTACAGAGTTATTTGTCCACTCACAGCCTATGAGGTACAGGGGCTCTTCTCTTTTCAGGCTTTAATGGCCGCATCCTGTAGGATTTTTTCCGTTCTGCCCATGATTATGAACGCAAGATTATCGGCGTAAGCTAG
The DNA here is from genome assembly GCF_002443255.2 of Varroa destructor. NCBI lineage: Eukaryota > Metazoa > Arthropoda > Arachnida > Mesostigmata > Varroidae > Varroa > Varroa destructor. The sequence goes on along the minus strand of NW_019211454.1, from coordinate 788,234 downwards.
CATTTCAAACACTTCTTAAGGTTTTTGTAGTTCTAGCACTACCGTCAAGAGCCAGATTTCAGAGAAAAAGTTCAAAAATCAAATCCTAGGAAACACTGGCAGTAACCTTGCCTACTTCTCCCCCCCCGCAACTATCTTCCGATATTTCAAGTATAATGAAATCAGCGGGTAGAGATACGGTAAGACAAGTTTGCTTCTGGGTGTGTTTATATTAACCCTTCATTTCAAACTATTAAACCATTTTTAACATCGACTAGATTTAGGAGGACAAGTTCTCTAGCTTTAAGCGATTTAGCCTTCCACTCCCGGCTAATTCCAGAACCTTCCTGAGTGCTTCCAGCGAAGACTTTCCGTCTTAAATCCGTATCATATACCTCTGAGTAAACCTTTTTTGTATGTTCTATATGCTAGTCTAGTCTATAACCTGCATACCAAAATATTTTTCAAAATCTTCAAAAAGTTGTCTAGTAAACATAAAAGTCTGAAAACTGAGGATGTAACCGCCATTTCGGATCTGGGGATGAGATCCAGGCTTGTTCTCGTCCGTATCGTCAGAAAGCATGTCTCCTTGAAAAGTCCGTTTACCAATTCACGAAAGAGAATAGGCCTTTTACGCACGAGTAGTCTAGCCGACTCGTATCTTATCCGGTAGGAGTGAAAGCCGTAATCTAGCTCCCTTATTTTTCGCGATGTAACTTCTGCACTATCCCCGTTTCTACTTAGTGTTCTTCCCCTCCCTTTGCCTGGTTGAAACGGTGATAGAACCAAAACTGTCTCCTTAAACACACCTTAATAAGAGTATGTTTTCTTGTTTGTTTACAGTTCTCCGTTATTTTCTAAGTGCCCTTAATGGACGAGAAGAGTCCTCGTCTCCCCAGCTTGCTCTTTAGCCATGCCATCCCTGTGCTTACTTCTTCTCTCATCTTTTCTTCCCATATAGAATAAATTGACGATGTCAGCGAAGATTGCTAGCAAATGCTCTGTCAGGCTACGGCGTTATGTTAATAATAGCTCTACGTTGCGAGTTTTACGTGTAGTATTCCATCAAACGGTTGGCTTCCAAGCGGAAATGAAGTCAGTTCGAACCTAATCCACAACGTGTCCTTAAACCCAAAAAACAAATACATTACCCACTAAGGTATCATGGGGATGTTATTACCAGTCTTTTCGGCCACGTAGTGACATGCCAAGCCCAACAAAAAAATATATATCAGTGTATTAATTAGTTCGTGTCACTAATTTAATTCATCGTCAGAGTTTTCGATACATCTTGCATTTGAGTATTTGTTTGCAGTTATTTTTGACTCCAGAATTTGTATACCGTTTGATTACTTCCGAACTGTTAACGAGCCAGCTAAATTCAAATAAATTTATTATTTTTCGACTATATTAGCCATGTACTATTAAATATACATTTTAAATAATAATAGCAAAACTGTTTTATGTACCGTCGTATATTTATGTTTTGGAAAATATAAAAGTAGCAAGGGTATCAAATAGCATCCGAAATATAAATTGCATGCCTAAATATAAACAACATAATATCTAGGACGTTACCATACATTTGAAGTGTGAGTTGACTCCAATCTCATCAAATCGTATTCAAAAGAACAGTTTTTCGCTAATTTCAAACTATCTTTTGCTCAAAGTCATTCAAACTATGGCAGCATATAGAATAAAACCTTGACTTACATATTTTTTTTAATGATTTCAATATAATTATTTCCTTAATCTGTACATACTTTTCATGATAATTCTTCATAGAAGTGAATACTATCATATAGAGTTTAACATTATAATAAGTTTATTATCATTATCATCACCGTTATATACAAAACCAAAGCTATTACCCTTGTATCTGTTTATAGGCGTTTGTGTATATCTGTCTGTGTATTTAAATTTGTTTCAGTCGTCGCCCTGTTGTCCCATTATTTTGTCAGCATTAGCTTTGCAATATCAGCTCGTAATCATTATCTGGTTTACATCGCCATGCTCTACTACGATATATAATCACCACTAACAGCATCCTTTATTTACTATCAATACACTTCGGCCGCAAGAGCCTACTAATATTTTCATTAAAAGCGATGTATAATAAAAACACACATTTTCCAATTTACTCTTGACCAGATTCGATAACAAGCTCGAAATATTATTAGTTTCGCCAATATTATCGCCAAATAATAATAAAATATGAATTATGCCAACGGATCTTCTTTATCTGCCTTATCTTTAGCGACTTAAATAGCGAAAACTCTATTGAGAGAGATTAGTAATGATTATTATAATGAAATGGCTGTTTTTCACCTTATTGTCATGATCCCATGGTGAATCTATAATTAGCATGTGCAGGTCTATGACTTTTGTCACGACCGCACCATCAGTATGATTCTATGATAAGAATTTTATTATTTTCTCAATTTCCAATCTTGTGTATCGTCACTGCGTCCATAGCATCCCTATATTATGCTGCCGCTAATTGATAATTACATATACTTTCATGTTATATAATCACCATAATTAACATCGATTTTTAATGACTGAACAGAGTTAGATTTAGATTTGCATTATACGTTTGACAAGACTAATTATCTTTTTCCTTATTTTCTTCTCCCTTCAAACTTTTACTATCTTCTTGATAGATATCGTCACGGTTCTGCCAGCAGTAATAGTTCGCTTTTATTAGCATCGTGGAAGTATTCTTACGAATCAAATAAGAAGTACTGACTACGCTTATATTTCGCAGAAATTCTAATCCGACACCATATGCAATAAAAACCAGTTTTCCTGTGTTTGCCCAGATTCACTTGACCGTCGTTAAATTTCGATTTAGAATTTAGCTTATTCGACTCGTGATGACAGACGATAAAAAAATTCTTCTCAACTTGTAAAGTAAAACGGGCGACTGTGCATACAGGAAATATTCTTTCCGTGTCTCTAGTCCGCTACGATGGCGTAAGAAGTTAAATATGAAACACTGCGAGGTACAAGTTGAAGGTTTGTGAAGGAAGGGTTGTCGTGTACATTTCTTCTCTTCCATTACTGAACCCTTTCATTCTTCATAATACCTATACAAACAACTATCCGTGTATTCATTCAAGAATCAATTCATTCACCGTGTTCCATCAGTTTCTGCAGTTCTTCTCATTTTACATTGCATCATTTCATTATTACACATTCTATCGTTGTGTGACCATCATATAATAAATAGCTTTTTCTATTTCCCTTATTCAATGTTACTCTCGTTTTCGTTTTTTGAACAATTTTCATCAAGCAGTTTGTAGACGAATACAATGCACAGACCTCATGCCATTTATTACACTCGATCTCCGTTTCTGTAGTATAATAGGAATAATTAATAATAATACCTGCATTCGTATATACCTATGATCATTGCACTATTCGGTAACCCTTCATTCTTCATTTTAGCTCTAATTACTATATCATATCTTGAACATAAGTCTAACTTCGTTATCGTTAATAGTGTCCTTTAAGTCATTAACCATCACATGATTTATCGAATTTTACTAGTTTACTATTTTACTGCTAAATTTGCTCTAGCTCTCCTGCATTCTGTGTCTGATAAATATCTTTGTGACGATTCTCTAATTCTGTAGCATGTTTATCTACATCGAATGAGATACATTGCAGTACATACTTCTGTCTGATGCTTCCACTAGTCCTAAATGACTACTGAAGCTCTCAACACACTGCTATAGATCGAAGTCGAAAACGCTAGCTTTCCCGTTTGACTCTCGACTGTTTATATTATATCTGTTTTAATTTTCTCCTTTTCGTATAGTCGCTGGATTTAGTAGGAAAAACGGTAAACAATAGAAATACGTATACATTTAAGAATAGTACAAAAGGGGTACTAATAAGCTTTTCTACTATTTTGTACTTGTACAAAAAAAAAATAAAGTCAGTGATATTATAGGCATTGATGTAATCTACGTAAGTACATATCAAAACTGCAGTTACCCATTATTAATAAGTGGTTGTAGAGTTGGTCAGAAATGTCCTGCAATCAGACCAGATATATATTCTTGCGCATCCTTTTGTGAAACATTCTGCGGTTTTATTCCATACTTAATTTATGGATCAAGGACCTGCCATATTTAAGATAGTTCGAAAGTAATACCCGCGCTGAAACAAAAGGGTATGTATATTTTAGATGGTAGTGAAGTGTAGTAGTTTTAGAAGTGTTTGAATGAACGGTACGTTGTCGTAGCACTTGCGGTTATGACAAGTCGGTTAAGCTGAACCGCGATGCCGCTAACCGTTTCGATAATTAAATGACATGAACAAGCAATAAATACCAAGTGTAATTACCCGGTTTTTTCTTGTTTAAAGTAGAAGATAAAACGTACGTTTGTAATGGTCTCATACAGTTATACTTAACGTCAAATGCCAAAGCTAAGTTGTATTAACGTATTCGACGAAAAGATTGAGGGTCTTTACAGTAGCTTACTAACGAAGTTTTCCGCGTATTCACAGATCACAGTACTACATAAGCTCGATGATATTTTTTAAATTTTACTATACTCCAGTGCCGAAGCGCATAGTTTCTCATGTCGGCGTTAAGGAATGCGTGAATCTGCGAGTATAGTTGTACCAGATGGTCTTGTTTACTACTGTGATGGTACGTTGTTGCAAATCGTCAATAGAACCGTAAAAAAATAGAGAACAATTATTAAGGAAAATTTTTGGATAATTTTTAAGGATAATTATGGCAGCAAGTCTTGGTATTATTTACTGTTACGGGGCATTTTCAAGATATTCAGAGTCCAAAAGTAACTTTACGTGTTACTTCTCTACGAAAAACACTTCAATAGATAAAAAAAAAAAGAGTATTCAACATTTGCGAGAAAAAAAACTTATAAAACGAACTGGCACAACACTATGAAGTCAGGTAAGTATATTTCTCTGTAAATAGACCTTAACTTTCTTTAACAATATCGCGAATTCTTAAGAAATTATATTAGACAGTTCCACTCGATGTCCTTTAGAGTAGCATTGCAATTCACTCAATAATTACTCGAGTGTTACTACCTGCGGTATATTGAGTACAACTCTCTACATTACATAAAACTAGACAACACTTCGGATGTTATTAAAAATGTCTAATACATTTTTATGGTTCTCGCTAACATGCAGAGTAGATATTCATTCCAAGGTAATTTATGTCCTAGTAGTATCTAATTTACAAGCGTGACGACTATACGTTTGGTTCTCTTACATCTTGCTTATTCTAAGATTACAATGGCTTTTCACATTTAATTAGAACTATACTGAAACCAAGGTCGATTGATTATTTTTCTTAAACAGTATCCATGATACCGACATCTTGTACTTCTCCCACGTAGAACTAACATGCTTTATTCGCCAATATTCAATCGTTATTTCTATATATTATAGCAGTTAGTGTTGCTTTGTATTTATGCATTTGCAATTGAGGATGGAATGTCCTTTCCATTTTTGAGTTAAGCTCTTAAGTCAACCGGTTCTCTTGTCTCTCAGCTATTCTTTCTCGAATGGCTGTAATTTGTCAAGAAAATCTTCCTATTCATATGTAATATCCCTCTCCAGACGGCCCCAGAGTTTCTCTAAATGATCGTAACAAATCCCTTTGACCGGTTGTTTTGACTTTTGAGACCTTGATCACGGTTTGACAGCCTTTTCCCTAGTTTCAGGTAAAAAAAACCTTGTTGAACAGGTTGTCGTTCGGTCTCGTTTTTAATGCGAACTCAGTTGGCCAAGGTTCGGTGGCTTTTTCGAAAGCTTCCAAATTTCTTAAATAAGTTTTTCGTTAAGGCCGAGTGGAGAAAGTTTTTCTATTGAGATTTCATTGAAGTCAGCTTTCGTTGTCTTGTTCTGTAACATAACATAAACGGAAGCCACACGCTAATGTTAGACCTAAAACGATTCTAAAGAGAGATTAAGAGAACATCGACTCCAGTGAAACTCCATTAAAAAACCCCAAAAGCTACTATTCTATTACCACAGTATGCAGTGTAACGTAATTTAGTCGTTATTGAGTAAGATCAGACATATTAGGACAGTTGTATATTATGACTAATAAAATGTTAACAAAGTGTAAACCTGGATTCTTGTCGATAGGACGTGTACTCGAACCACATCACGTTAGGAATCAGCGTCGTATCTCGCAGCAGCAGCAACTCACTGATTCGCCTGACGAATTTTACGATATACAATAAACCCTGTTAAGTAAGTACTATTCACCTATATAACGCTAGCCGTAAATAGTATCAGAACGACATTTCCTTCTCCCTTTCATAACGACTTAGAAGACGTGGAGCTAAATCTATATAAATAAACCTCTTTATCCACACGTATTGAAAAGAGGCGAAAGGAAATAATTGAAGCTGCATAAGCTCAAAATTATCTCTTGCTACTAAAATATTTTCAAACTCGTGGTGCTTTCTTTACAGTTTCTGATTTATTATTCAATGGAGATAGCAGCCCAGATAAAATAAGCTCTGAGCTTTATGGAGTTCACTCTATTGCTAACAATATTTGTTCTATTAATAAATTTGTCAGCAAGTGACCATGATTATAAGATACAGTAATTGTTTAAAAGAGTATGGACTGGCTGAACTTCGCGGTAGAGCATTTGGGCTTTTTCCGCTCATTTTGTATCAATTGTCTTTGTCTGTGTCTTTGTAATTCACTGAATAGATTCCAGTTCATTTCGACGACATTTTATCTTTAACCGTAAAGAAAGTGGAAAAAGCAGACCTTATGCATTTTGCAGAAGACGAATAGGAACGGACTTACTAATTTATTTTAAGTTTAGTTTTCCAAACTAAACTAAGCGTCAATAAATTAATTCACGCGGGTATTACAAACCGCAGACAAAACGAAAGATAAAACTAGTTTTACAGCGGTCTAGTTAGTTTTAAAGCATTGTAATAAAGAATTTTAGTTACGAAGGCTTCCAACAGCGCTAAAGAACGAAAATATGGGAGCAAACGAGACGGCATGCAGGCAAATACTACGTTATTGAGGGTTTTTAGAAGTAGAGTCAGAACTCGCACAGAGCATCTGATGGGTTGTTCACTACCCCAATACGCTTATTTACATTTGGTTATTTACATTTTCGATAATACTGACTTGTGTGCAACTTTTCCAGTACCCTACATATTTAATTGACCTGACCTCCAACACTGTCTTTCGCCCCAGATTTAAATAGAACATATTTTGCTTCGATATTCTGTCTTAAACGAACAATAGTGACGCTTTAAATAGACTAATATTGCAAAAGTTGCATTGCGAAAACGACATGAATATACTGACCAAAACTTTTTCTTTTTCAGCCATATTTGATTTCAGTTCAAACTTAAACTCTAAGCCGACGGACTATGTACTTATTAAAATACATATAATTGAATAACCACGCGAGAAAGAAAAGTAATACCATGAGCAGATATAGGGGAATAGTGGTGTGAAAACGCAGTGCGTTAATGCGAACCAGGCGCACGCGGCCAAAGCTCCCAATGCTCCTCCAGCCATCACCTGGGCTAACGTGTGGTACTCAAGATAGACGCGCGATGCCGCAACAGCTCCTGCCCAAAAAAAACCTCCAGCGATCAATAGATGCCGCCAAACACCTTCCCACACGGAGTTATTATTGGAACCATGATGCAGCCTGAAATCGTCAAATAGGAATTTTGCAAACAGTGAAATCAAATACCGAAAAAAGAAACCACTCATATGATTAAACGTATATAATGCAATATAACCACAAAGATAAGTATTTACTATTTCGAAGTTATTTAGAAGGCTTAGAAACGTTGATAACATTTGAACTACTTACCATTAGTAGACAATATTTAGTCAACATTTAAGGCTAATGACGAGTATAAGCCGATCATGAGTATAAGTGAGTATTGTCATAGTATCATATGTTTAGCGACAAATGCATCATTTAATGCTAAAAATCAAATCTTGATAACTTTCTGTTAAGTTTCTGTTCTGTGAAAATAAAAGCGTTGGAAGAGTCTGCCGAAGATTGGTGAAAACATTGGGAAGGAAGATTCTCAGCGAAACAATAGTTTGTCATTACTGCAACCTTTTTAAGACCGAAAATTGAGAGATCGAAAAAATCACAGTGGTAATAACTGTATACACTGTAGCTGAAGTGCAAATGCAATACAATAGTTCAGGATAGAAACGCAGGTGGTGCACTTTAAACACAACTTGCGCAACAATCATCTGCAAAAAACCTGCCTGAAGTACATCGTCACTATAAAAAAAGATAGACGCCGGTCTGTATCCCCTACCACAAAAGATTAGAGCGTGAGAATGATATCGAACGGGAAAGAAAACAACTTCGATGGCAATGCCAAATGGATTCGGGTATAATCTGGTGCTCACACTTGCCGCAGCCATCAGGTGCTTTAATTACTACAAGATACAGGCCGAAAAAGAAAAGGGTCAATGTAGCTAGATATCGCGAATTCCTGAAGAATCTCATGAATGAAAGGCACAACAATCGACGGTGAAATTACTCAATGACAACGCACAACCCTTCAATCGAATCGAGCATGACAGAACCAAGTGGCAGCTTCAGCTTTAACCATTTTCAAAATGCAATCTGTTTGATTTCAATTGCTTACGTGTCTCTAAAACGATAGGTGATGTAACGGATCTTTTAACTTTATAACTAGGTAAGATATGGTGTACGAAAATCGCAAGTTCACAACCGCTGAAAAATTGCCAAAGCACTGTCTTCAATGTGTAGAAAATGAAATGGAATACACACAACATTTTCTAAAACATCATTGTTGTACTTTATGTCGTTCTAAAGCCACTCAAGTTTTTGGACTAGTAGTTTCAGACAACCTTATTTAAAACACATTTAATATGATATTTGGCTTCTTTACACAGGAATGTTTATTGTTATTGCCGGCAGTAAGTCTTACCTGAAGGTGATAAAAAACATGAGATAGGTTGCCACAAACCACATGAACTGGGAGTGGCTTGAAGGCATCCCAAACTCCACGGTCATCTCTTCCTGTCGCTTCAAAGGTCGAGGTTCCCGAATTAAGTGCTTCAACGTGTAGTTCATTACCTCATTTAAGAGTATACCGGAAGAAAACGTTATCTGCGATGGAATTAGCCAACAAACGTAAAGAAAACATTAAAATATGAAACGTGTACAATGAAAAGGCAAACAACATTTACTATCAAGCCAAACTCTAATTCAACTGGATGCTTTACACGTTTATTTTTCTTTGAGCAAGGTTCATTAATGTAAAAGACCCTTAACAATACTGTTTGATCACGCTGATCAAATGGTACAAGTCGCTTTCCACGTTCGATTTGAAGTAAATGCGTGAAGCAATTATGAATACAAGAAAACAGTACAATAAAGTCGCATTAAATGAATTGGACTGCACTTTGGTCACAATCGAAAAAAGACTGTAGTTAAAGGGCTGCTCGTTAAATAATAAATGCTCATAAAATTATTTAATGTTAATTACGCCAAACATTATAATAGGCACTGATACGAAAGCCACAGTTTTTCGCTTACAACAGTTCGTTGTCCAACAAACTCTGTCGAGCCGCATTTGCGGTAAAAGGAAATGCAATTAACATAAGCAGGCTTCTACTTTATTATTTTTTAACGTTTTAAATGACTGCCTTTTCATCTATATTGTGTTTTAACACAGAACACAGTACTAATCTTTTTCCATACTTATTTTGTAAGTATGGAAAAAGATATAAGCATTTTTTTGCATAATGCTATCGGGTGACTTTGACATTGTTATCTGCCTGTTGTGTGATTCAACATACAGCAAAATGTAAATTTCCTCAGTGAAAAAGGAAATGACATTTTATAAATCACAAAGCTCTCGTAATGAAGAGAATCTTTCTAAATCTGTTTTGTCATTTGTTCATTAGTTAGCAAATCTTACCGTGTGCAAATCTCTGCGAAAAAGGATGAGCGTGAGCATGCAAACGGCAATCCCCAATGGGGACAGTGAGATGAACGCCAATAGCTTCCCAAGACTATCACCTTCAATAGAATAAGAATTAATACTTTCAATTAGACTTCAGACAATCAAAGGAAAGGTTACAATGCACTAAGGGCTAGTAAATTCTGACAGCTATGTCCTCATTTTGCACTATACACATCAAATGTTATATAAAGGTGCACATCTTATTATCCTCTTACTAACCAAGTAGTAAGCCTTTCTTGATATTCCTTTGTAAATTTAGTAGCATATATCAGCTGAAAACAAGTCGAAAAAAGAATATATGTACGTATATATGTTACGGTCAAACCTAAAAATAAAGAAACAGTTTCTAGCTCGGATGGTGGAAGCTTTAGCCGTTAGTCTCAGATAAGCGGCCAGTTGAATCGCGGTAAGAAGCAAGCCGGTTATAAGTCAGAGCGCCGCAAGAGGCAAGATCCCGGAGCAGCTATTAGTATCGGTAGTGGCGTATGCTGGTTGCTAGTCTACATGGTCGTCGGTATTGAAGTAAAATATATACACATGCAACTTATTTCCCAATGCAATTGAGCAACTACAATTACTGTTTATGCAGAAGATGGTTCTATAATGCGAATACTCAATCACACTGCATGATGTTCATAGAGAATGATTTCGTACTGTTTATTCAGAGAACTATAACCATCGCACCTGTGCGCTGAGGGGTTAAAATAATGCGAACAAGGCAATGGAAGTCAACTGAGGCAGAAGTTCCTCGAGCAGTACCTATACGATGGCAACAAGGATGAAGGAAAACGTAACGGATTGCTGTTACCCAATATAATTTTCTGTCAAATTGCCTTTAGTCACATATTGACACATATTTTGTTGTAGAATTATAGTATAGTTAGATAAGACATGCAGCTGATCCGTAAGTCCGTAAGCAATAGAATTCCAACTAGCGGAGTAGTTTTCACAACTTGCTAACCACTTATGATTTTCGAGTAACATGTAATGTTTTATTTCGATTTATTCTACTTATTATTAATGTTGAATAACCAAATTTCGTCTATTGAGTAAAAAAAAGTGCGAATCTTGACTCCGAAAAACCGATCTTTAATAATAAAAAATATCTTTAGTAATACATATTTATTAGCCTATTTGTAGTGCCAATTTCTTTTCATTAGCTTCCAAGCCGACATTTAGTTTGCGTTTTAATATTTTGAACAATATTTAGTTTACTCTAGCTTAAGTTAGCACAAAAACGTTCAAGTGTTTGACTTTTTAGAGCCACGTCTTGAATATATTTGGAATCATTAAACGAACGTTTTTTTCACTAGAAACAATTTAGCAGACCGACTCTGACACCTAAGCAGTAAATGTAAAAAGCAAGACCATATATAGCGAACGTGAGTTGTAATTGATTAAATTGCCTGGCAAAAAGCAACCGAACTTCCAATCACTGGACTGCTTTTATCATTAGTCCGTTATAGGGGCAAGACTTAAATGTTTCGCCTTTTATGTTCGGAATTACCGTTAGCTACGATGTTAGACGGCTCAACACGAGCATTGCGTTTAATCATCGTGTCTAACATGCGTCTCACATTTATCCCTAAGGTTCAAGAGCAGACTCGTGAGCCATCATAGTGAATCAATGAACCATCACAAGGTTTCACTGCGGAATTTGTATATTGTAGTCAAGACAAGCAGTTCGTTAACATTCAGAAACTAAATGTCTTTAATTTTAAAGGTAGGTCGTATGCGTAAGTAAGTACGCGTAGGTAAGTAGCGGAACCAGCAGTCAGGATGTATAATACGTTAACTGAAGCAAGATTTTAGCTGGGAGCACGCTCAGTTAGCCCCAAGATGTTCTTGAACTTCCTTCAAAAATTTTTTGAATGATACATTTAAAATCCAAAAATCTTCTTTCTGACTACGTCAAAAAATGCAGAAGGTAGTCAGTACAATCAGTCATTAAAATATTAAGATCACGTACCTTTTTTAGTGTTTAAGGATGCATAAAACCTCAAGGCATACTTGCCACTTATGATATACGCTACTTTCAGAACAACTTTCCAGCTGGCAAGCCAACGAATTCTAAGCTGCTGCAAGTAAATTGTAATTTTTAAAAGTCACTATAAGAACTATATATCTAAATATAATTTATTAATTCCATGTCTCTCTTGGAGATAGTCAACTCAGTTAATCATTTAATTTAATCATCTTGTATTATATCATCTTGTCTTAAATCAACGACTCGCAACCGAGCATCACTTGGAAATCAGTCAAAATGGCCAGAGGCGCTTTGTCTGTTAGTTCTGCTACGTTGATCCATTTGTACATTGTTTCTTCGTATAACAAAAAAGGGTCCTTCGATAACGATAGTTCTCAAGTTGACGAAGCTTTTACCCCTCTTGATAATTTTTCACCAGTACTCTGATAAAAAGGAAGAACTGCTAGTAGATACTCAGAAAAACCAGTTCAGTAATTTTATATTTCCTTGGTTTATTTCAACCTAAGACGTTATACAAGATAAAATAGCATGGTTGAAATGTCGCCTTTATTGCATACCGCTATCATATGATCTGAATCTCACAGATCGAAAATACACAAGTGACATACAGGTTCAATGGCTTGCTCTTTATACGCCTTCGGTGACAGATTTAAAAATAGTTGTTTTTTTGTTATATTTGAACGGATTGTATTGTCATAGATTAATATTTGTAATTTCATGCACATATGAATACACTAAAAAATTTTACTACATATATGTTCGAAACATTGTGATACATTTATAAGAATCTTTCATACAAAAATAATTTATAAATGTTCGAATTCTATTAAAAATGAGTTGACAATGACGTATGCTTTTTATTTAAATGTTTCTAATTTTTTTGTTAGGCAATACATTAGATTCAAGAGTCAACCTCTTTCTAACGCAGACTAACTTTTGAAACAACTGGATTTAGCATCTTATTAGTTATTAAAATTAGTTAACAAAAACAGGTGTTCGAATGGTGAGAAATATACCAATTTGTGAGAAGAGAATGGTGTAACTTTTGGAAAATCTTTTATGTCAAACATTTTTTACGTCCGCTTGCCAATTGTATTGACTGAGCCTGTAAATAACTGAACTAAGATAGGTGAATTGCGCATTGACATATGAACATTTCATCCAAAGGTGTATTAGAGAACTTTTAATCATCAATGCATAGTGAGACTCATTCTAAATGGGTGAATTATCTTATAAATAGGTAGATCACATTTGTTACATCATGCGAATTTGTATCACTTAGGCTTACCGTTAATTCAACTATCTTCTAAAGTTTTAGGCTAATTAGAAGGACGAGCGTTTGAACAAATGTTTAGTGTTACGTGTGGCGTATTTAAATATCTTTATCATTTGATTAAATAACTTTATATGTATCAATTACGGCACGACGCTTGTAAAATAGAAGAATTAAAGCGTGGATTTGCAGGTGATAGATAGGAACATCTTACCTACCTTTAGGGTATTGGACGTGGGTAAGGCTGAACGAACTCCATTCGATAACTGACGGACTGCTAGGCAACTGCCCGGTGACCACCTCCATGATTCCTTCACTGGAGGTGCTTATCAATTTCGTCCGCCAATGACAGGCACTAACAAAAACTAAATAAGCGAATGGCCGCTGCACGAAACAATCAACGCCAGGCCCTCACTTCTTCTCTACACTAGAGCCTTGTAGCCTTTGTGGTTATTACTAGTTTATTCAATTCGAAACTGATTCTTTTTATTTTTGCTGCTATAGGCGGTCCTACCTTGATTCCGCTAACGACCTAAACAATGCACAGTTAAACCTATTACCTGATAAACAACAGTTGATTAGCTAAATCGACCTGAATCAAGCCGATGTTCTCAAATCACGCAGTTTTGGTAAAGAACAACTGTTTTACAGAAATTCTCACAGTATTTCTTTCAGGTCGCATGAAAACTCTCACAGGTAGGCACGCGCACATGCACATATATAAGAATGTAAGAGGCATGAATTAATGCCCTGCTGTTCTGTACATTTTATTACAAAAACAGACACATCATATACAGCTGATTCGTAGACGTTTTTTCTGGTGCACCGTCGAAGTTCGCTGAGACGATTGCGATAGACACTATGTCAATTGATCTTTCCTTCTATCTGTTGATCGGTAATGACTTCCTTCTTCTCGGTTCTCGAGCAATCATTTAACATAGGGAATACAATCTCGTTTTTGGTCCTAACAACAAAAATGTGATAACATGAAATGTGTCCTTTCCCTTTGACAGTAACCGCCGACCGCGAAAAAGCGGACACTGTACTGTAGCGTCGAATACCACTCTTTCAACTCACTGTTCAAAATTTCACTTCCTCGACCACGATCACCATGACTATTATTCGCTTGTCAGAGCCTTTTCAGAATTTAAAACTCTCTCGTCACTTGCAGAATGTTAACTACCATGTTCCTCTCCTGATGAGGTCGTTCAGTGATATTTCTATAAAATCGCGTTTGTTTTTTTTTTCGTTGAAGCTATATTACTCACGAAATCTTGTTACAACTAACGTTCATGCTGTTGTTGTTGTTTCCCGTGTTGAGGCATAGTCGTTTTATTCTAAATTGACCGCGGTCTCCTATCGGGCAATACGAATTGGCAATGGACGAGGCAGCACGGATCAGCGACAATTCGCTTACTGTAAAGAGAGACGACAACAGTATACGGGGCGATCAGCAAAGCAACAACCTATGATATCGTAAACGTCGTCTACTCCGACTCAGTCGCCTGTTCTGTCTTCTTTCAATACGGCGAACGACGATACGGCACGGACAGAGCACGTCAGAGGAGGCGCTGGCATAAATGTAGTACTCACTACCAGTAGCGGCCACTAATCAGCCGACAACATAGACTGTACAATATAGGCAGGATAACAGACTCTTGTACAATAAGAACGACGCATCGTCACTCAGCTACCTATCCCAAATACTTACTCATAACACAGACTTTCACCCTGTAGTACTCTCTCCCACCCCTGACGCGCAGCGTCGTAGCGCGATGTTTTATTTGATTTGTCGTGACTTACCTCCGTTTAATGACGCTCGGCACCGCTTCAGCTAGTACTATTATGACTATGAACCTTTACCTGAAAGCTATCTTTAGTACTTTTAAAAATACCTTTCATTTCAGTTCGGAGCGGTGATGTCGATGGCATTCACGGATGCTCGAAGTCCGATGCAATTGCAAGCGAATTTCAACTTGTCGAATGCGTGCGGTCAATGAATGGATGAATGACTGTTTACCGCCAACCGTTATTCCAATGATGTGGGCGGCTAGCTTGAAATGGGAAAGGAAAAAATAGCAGCGGCTAACGACGGCTGTATTGCTTGATAACAAGAAATTATCGCCTTTGAAACCTGTATTAGTATGTTCGAATGAGAGCTACTGAAGAATATAAATAGTTATCACTATAATATGTTTTTATGTGTTTCTAAGATCATAACATCTTTGAATTCAGTTTATTTTTTTTTGTTGTTCTCAGTTTTGTCGTGAAACCATAGGGTAGTTCAAGTTCATGTCCACCATTTTAGCACGCAAGACTTGCTACAGCTGGATAAGATTTGTGCCACATAGATAAAATCTGGCTTAAATTATCAATAGTGGGAGTCGTTTTGTTTCATCTATGAGCTAAGCCGAACCAGCTAAATAGTTAAAATTAATAATTTTATATAATTCGAATAATGATACAGCTTTATAAGAAGCTATGATAATTACTATGGGGCACACATATAATATATACTCGTTTGTAAACCTAAAAGATAGGAAAAAAATCAGCACACGGACAGACACACGTAAAGTCGTACATTTCATCTCTAAACAAGCCAGAAAGATACCTTATGCTGCTTGAAAATCAACGAAACACGGCTCGTGTATCTCTCATATACTAATTTACAAAGAAGAAATGCTTGCTCCAATATACCTTATACCAGTCGTAGTTTGAAAAGGTCGTGTTGGGAGAAAAATATTTAAATAAAAGCGGCTTATACAGCCCAGAAAGAAACAAATATATATATACATATATTTGTTTCGTTCGACAGTCCATATCTTTGTTTAATACTATTACAGACTGTCTGGAGATCTGACGTTACCAGGTCAGCAAGTCAACCGGACATCTTAATTTGTGCTTGCTTTTTTACGTTATCTGGATGTCCGCAAAATATATAAGAAATCTTTTGTCCTTTCAGCTAAAGCTCTGTAAACAGTAGCGCTTACAAGATCTTGGCGAACAGTAATATAGGCTATCGTGCGTAGGGCGTCATCCTTTTTGTTCTCAGGAAATCTAGAGAATCGTAATAAAAACAATAAGTTACATACAATTTACTACTTGATATACAACCCAACAGAAAAAGTGCGCTTTTTATGTACCGAAAACGGTAACGAAATGGCTATGGATATTGTTACTACAAACAGTATAATAGACTCAGAAACGCAAATCGCATATAGTAGTAGTAGTAGTAGTAGTAGGTGATTTGATACATAGCAACGTTAAACAGAACACCACTGCGAAATACCAGTAGTACTTCGTATTATCAGAACCGTAAACGCTTTGCAGCCGTAGCACTAACAGAAACGATCCCCAAGGTCCTCAAGGTTGAAGAATGATGAAAGGCTTATTCGTTATATAAATGAATTGGGAGATGTAACCGTCACTGCCTGGAAAGCAAAGTGAAAAATGATACTGTATAAGAAATCGAGAGCCGCCGATAGGTATGTTATCCCAATAACAAACGGACTGACACTCTCGGAGGAAGATTGACCTACTACACGACATAAGAACTTCTATAGATACTTGCACTGTATACCTAAGGCCCGTTCGTCGACATCCGTACACAGTAGCAGCGATATCAAAGACACCAGTTGTCTTGCGCTGGAACTGGCGATGGGCTAGACTGCTGAACGGAAGTCCACGCAAGCAGAGGGCACCAATTTCCGCCACCTCGTTCGGTGCATTTGTGAGAGGGCTGAAAAATAGGATCAAGGATAACAGTTAGTCTGTATCGGCTAAGAAGGAAGCAGTAGAGAAGGGAAGAGATGAGCAACTGACAAACTAAACAGAGGAAACGGGAAATGCAATTAGCAAAGAAGGGATGGGATCTGATGAGCATTTAGCTTAAGACACGCGGGATATTCCTACGCAGTCAGTTATGTTGGAATAGCGGGAAATTAGAATCCGCATGGGACTAGCGCGGCTGGCAAGCCTTACTTAAATCTTACAGAGACCCGACGAATGCATGTACAAATCTACTAGTTATTTCCATAAGCAGCGGTTTGAAATTATATTCGAATCGATTACATTAAGTATACGCGTTTCTGGTTTGGTAAGCGACGGTCACAACAATGATAAACAAAGATCACCAATCCCTTAACTTTCTAAGTTAACCATAAGTCACAATGTATGCTCCAGTTTCTCTTGCAACAAATCACACATCCTGCTGTCAGAAACTCGTGCTTTGATAATGAATAATGTATAAAAAAAAAGAAAAAAAAAAGGATTATGTGCCTGTGTATGCCTATCAGCACGAATGGAGACAAAAATTAGAACTAGAAAAATGTTCAATGAGCACAGCTGAAATTATAGCTCCAATCCAATTAAAATCCAATCAGTAAGTCTATTCACACACATTGTTTGGAGTACGCCATACTATCTTCAGTTAAATACGAACATCTTTTAAATTAAAACAGATTATTTTGCAGAAATGCTGAGGAAAAAATGTTAGCATGAAGGTCAATCGGTTTGTGTTTTTACAGCATTAAGCGAAGTTGTTTTTTTAGGAGCCAGTTTAAAGTGAGATATTAATTGCCTTAGATCGATCAATGCTGTATGCTTTCTATTTCTCTCAACAAAATCAATAGGTTAAAAGACAAAGTCCCGCAAAAAAGTAGCTAACTCTTACATCACACTATACAAATGATAAGCTTCAGCAGTACGGATAACCTTTATCTGTCACTAATATTCAGTCTCCTCCATGGTTACTGAGTGTTTTCGTTGTTAGGTCATAGATATAAAGAACAAATGATATAATAATTGAGGTACTTTTTTTTGTTTATCTTTAAAAACAACTAGGGTGCAAAAGGTGTTACTGTATGATCAAAATTTGAGACGTCACAAATAAAGTGTTTATATATGTTATTCTTGGAACATTAGCTAGATGTAGTTGCAGATATCGATCGACCCATGTCCTCAAAACAGATCAAGATTAATGAGTGCTGGGGCTTTGTTCGGAGATAAACCTTCTGAACATCTATTGTTCGATTGTTTAACAGAATATCCAACAATGTTACTTATGCACTCTGCTCAAAGCACAAAGCAAGAACCTACGTTACTCTTTAGTCCTTTATTTTATCCTAAGCGTATAAATGTGCGACAAGTATCACATGTCAAAAAGGATTAGACATTAAGTTGGTCTGTTAATAATACATAAGTTTAAGCTGCGTTTTTTTTTATTATGAAAGGTGAATTTCTTTGAAGAATTAAGCGGTACTCTTTTTAGGTATAATTACACTTTTACAAGGACATGACCTCTTACCATAAGAGCCGCGATTCTGTAAATGTTTCGGAACATCTTATCCTTATCTTAACCGTTATAAGTATCTTAACCGCGTTAAAGCTGAAGTTCGATAGCGAACTAAATACACTTCAGAACAGCTTGACCAGCCAGGATTGTAACTTTATCGTTAACACAAAACGTCTGTCCACTGTACACATCTATTGCATTAATTTGAGCGAGAAATCAGAAAACGTCCGTCCAGACCACCATCGAATATTTTGACATGTTTTTATGTGTGATTCTTATCACAGTATAACTGCAAGTGACGGGAAGATTATTTAACTCTGCCTAACGTCAGTATAACAAGGAGGCAACATTGCATCCTTTTTCTTTTTGCAGCTAATATACCTACAAATATCTATTGTATACATCAAGCATCAAAAGAAGATACTTTGGGCCACCGGTTCTTTAAGCTTCCTTGAAATGAGTCACTAGAGTGTAGTGCGCTAGCTTCTTTGAGATGGAATGTCCTATATCACTCGCCCGTAGAAAAACCATTAGGCTATTTTGCGGTGTTACTTGGGTACTTAAACCGACCATTAAAGTTAAAAGAGAACGTTTAACGTGTCTCTAAGTTAAGTAGGCAAATACGTCACCTCGTGCGTTATCATGGAGACGGGCAATAAGCAATGCTTGACAGCAAATAGCGGACGTTGAACTTGAAACAATCATGTGAAAAAAGTTTTGTTTGCGCATTTTTTTGCCGCGCAAGTAGTATACATCGTGCACTACGCGTTCATAAGGCTGACTCAAATCTTAAATTAAAATTGAGCTATAGCATGTTGAGCGAAGCCAGCCATAAGTCCAAACTGAAATTTCTATCTCCTATGTATATATATACCCATAGTCTAATGTACGTAATGACTGTCCAGTATTCAAGACCTGAAACACAACGGTAAAATGATTTTACTACAATAGGTTTTTTGAGCCTATTCGCGAAGCATACGATAGCATACTGTGTTTCCTTCACCGACTTCGATTCGTCGTTGTTTTGGTAAAACATGTATACGACGTTCATGCGTAGTGTAGATTCCGACGACTAGGCTTAAATCAACGATTTTGGCTATTCCAGTTGGATGCTTTACCGGGTAAGCAACCGAGTCGAAGTGTGTAAAATTACCATATTTTACATATTTGAAACAAATATTTTATTTATATTTCTGTCACTCACATGTAAATGCTAAAATATGGGTTCAGAAATTATAAATTCATTAAAAGTTGTAGATGACGTAAGACAGTGAAGTTTCAGCAGTCATGCTCATGGAAAGTGATCATAAAGTAGTCCCACAGCGCGTATTAACAGGAGTCATCTCGTTAATGTCTACTATAAACAAACGGACAATGATGACGCCCACGCATGAGATATGTCATTTTTCTATTCTTTCGTTTTTTTTTCTTTTTATGCCAGTCATCAGAGCACCAACGGGGATGAATGTAGTGTCTTGGAGCCTAAATGTCTTGCGTTTTGCGTCCGGCAGGTCCGTTAGGCATTTTATGAGACGGCTGGCCCCCAGCAGGAACCGACGTGCGTCTATGCCCAGGTTCCATCATGTTACCTACTTTGCTATTACGGGGACACCAACGTTTCATTCGCTAAATTTTCCCTTTATGTGCACAAATGAATTGATTGTACGCTGATGTTTCTAGCAGATCATATATACTTTTGCTAAATCAAGTTCTGACAAACAGCGGCAATGGCCAGAGTTGGTAAACCGAAGTGCATACTCCGTGATGGTACAGGTGTAACATGTTTTCTCACTCAACTTCGTAGCCCGTGAAGTGGACCAAAGTCGAAGCCGGGCGTGGACGTATTCTGTGTTGACTAGAAGTCAGCTATCTTAAGCAGTATCGATACGTTGCG
This sequence comes from Varroa destructor, assembly GCF_002443255.2. NCBI lineage: Eukaryota > Metazoa > Arthropoda > Arachnida > Mesostigmata > Varroidae > Varroa > Varroa destructor. The sequence continues at coordinate 767,801 of NW_019211454.1, read as the reverse complement.
TTTTTTGAGTTTTAAACTCTTAGTTGAAGTCTGCGATTGTCCACACAGAGGCTGAATGCACCCACTGCTCGCTGAAGCTGAACACAACAATGTTGATATATCGGCTCATATGCATGCTGGCTCTCGGATGTTTTGTGCCGGTCACTAAAAGTTATAGAGAAAGGCGAAAGATTGAGTTGGTCGGCCTGAAGCACCACCATAATTTAAATAGATTTCCAGCTTTTCGTACAGCATTGAATATCGCACGAAAATTTAAATATCAAAATACTTTAAAGGATTGGTTTCCTATTAGAACCTACTGCATTTACTTATTTATTTATCTTTTTCTACATTTTTGCTCCTGGTCTGAGCATTCTTAGGTTAATATAATTTACGTACGGCATGACACTAGAGTTCAACTTATATAATGTGAGCTGAATGTGAAACCCAACGAGTTAACTTCATTTCGTAGAAACAACTACTCGCTGGTTTTCTGTTCTTTACTTATATATCGCCCGGTGCGAGCACGGGTCTTCATAGTGATTTTTGTACTGCGAACTAATAAAAAACGCCGCCGGACCAGTTCGTTAAGACTACCGTGGTCACTACCTCAGACGCATCAGATCTTAAAACTACATCAAGTAACACTCTGCGAGTATGAACAAGTAGGCACTGCTCGACACCTTCATTGCTGATAAGGTCTGACTCGAAGCCTAATAGCAGATAGAGACCTCGAAGTTGTGTCCAAACAGATCATATATCAAATATCTAAATTCCGACATTGTATGTCTAAATATGTAGGAAGGGTCTAAATAATATCTAATACTATAGGTGAGGCGCCTATGAAACCGGGGATCCATTAGAACCTATATGCTGATCAAATGTACTAATGATAATTTTTCTTCTTTGCAACAAAATTCGGCATGATTTGAGCCTGTGTCACTTGTGTATATAATATGTGTCTTCTTCTCAAATACAGGCCTCTGATATTACTATGAATCATTATCATGTTTATGTACTCCTTAAAAATCACATAGGTATATCAGATAATTTCCAAATATCTTCCATCGACGCTTATGATACGCTCTAACACATACCACAATATCGAGGGTTTTTGGCAGTTTTCACTTCAATTAGATTGCTGTTTGTCTGAGCATTCTCAGAATCAGGTCAAGGAAACCTGGTCGTCTTTCGTCGACATTTTGCATTAAAAAAATGATATTCAAATAATCAGTTTCGATGACAACAGCTTAACACCCCAGACCCTTACTTACCCTAATGTAGAGAATTAAACTTCCGTCTATTCGAACGGTGCATGCTATTGGCAAAATCTCTAGCGTTTCCGAAGGATCAGAGCTGACCGACTGTTCAAAATTTTAAAGGTCAAAAAGGTTTGAATAAAGCATATGTGACAGCCTTATTGTGGTCGGATTCTTAGGGCCTAGTGAATTTGCGCACCTCTCTTAATGTGTATTGCGCACGTATGTGTTGCATTTATCGATTCGCAAGTATCCGACAAAGTTTTTCTCAACGGGCAGCCAGCACAAGTTGATTTAAGCTCTACCATCTGCGTACAATTAGCTACTTGAAATATATTGATGAAATAAACATTAAAGTGCTAAGCGTTGTAGTAAATCTACATACATTTCGGTCTAGGTTCAAATCTGACTCTGAGCTTTATGAGTTCAGAACAATTGCAGAAACTATGAGTAAAACTCTTGATGTTATTAACTTAGATAATTTCTACACTAAGTAAAACTCTTGATGCTATTAACTTAGATAATTTCTACACTAATGTCGTTCAATACCGCGAAATTAAGAAATACCTCAATGAAATGCTCATAGCGTAAAAAATAAAAAAAAAAACCTGTCTTTTAGCATTCATGGTGCTCATAGTATTTTTTTTTTTGTTTTCGGGCTTGTTTTAGACTGTACAAATGGAGACAAGTCTCTTTCAGATGTTCGTTGTTCGAGTTTTGTTAAACGGACCTGCCGCTACTGGTGCCAGAACGCTTAAAGAGCATGACCTACTTTTGCATGCTCACAACTTCAACGATAAGAGGAATGGTCATCCTCCTTTCTAGCCGGTACGATTTTATAAGCATATCAACGACATTGTTTTTATCAGCATTTGAGAAGCTCTTGGCCACGAAAAGAAGCGGATAGGTCCAAGCCGAACCGTGATCGACGAGAAGGGAAGGGGCAGGCTATGGAGAACGCTTGATTTTTTAGTCAAGCTATGAGATGTCAAGCCGTGTTTTCTGAAGCGCAACCAAGGAACGCCGATAGCACAGCCTGCAACTACAGTATGAAGGTTTAGAATGCATTAGAAAATATAGTAGTCCTTAAATTAGCATGCCTATTTAGGCAACTGTCGTGGAAATAAACTGACTGATGAGCCACCACACGGTCGGGCGTAATACTGATCTCCTTTTTCGTTATGACAATCATAGAGTTTCAATGCACGAGTATCAAAATATAGGGCCATTGTTGATGTAGTAGCTCGATCTGAAATAATAAAAACGGTCGTTCTGAACCTCCTACCTCCACGCCGAAATCGTACATTAAACATTAGGTGTCTTTTACAGGAACCTTTTGCACCGTCTCGTGGAAAGGTTTGTATCGTCGGTTTGTAGGTTTCCTTGCGCGAGACAGACAATGTCGTTAGTGCAGTGGTTGAGAGCATGTTAGGTAAACTGGCCAGTTTACTTTTTCAGATAGAAGACTCTTTGTAGCCGAAGCTAAATGAATTAGACTTAAACTATATGTTCATACTTGCCATTGTGCATTCAAAACATTCAGGCTACTGAGGGAGAGATTTGGTGACATATAGTTTTCCGCGAGGCGTCTTCATTTGTTGTACTTAGTACCGCTAAGTATTTTTCCGTAGAGCTTTGAAAATGTGTAGGACTAATAATTTTGTATCCTAGAGACGATTTTAATAAAGATTGACTAAATGTACTCTAAACCCCCCAAGCTTCTAACTTTGCAGAAAAAGTTAATCCTTTGACAAATCGAAGAGACATTCACAAAAAACTAAGTAAAAAAAAAAAAGTAATAAACGTAGATTTTTCAAATGCCATTTTAGATTTATATCATATCACACAAATATTTGAACAGTAAAAAGATTTTAGCTTTTAGAAGCGACCTTAATGTCACGACCGACAGTAGACTGGGCACCGGCGAATGACTTAATGCAAAATAATTGTTCTGGCTTGGGTTATGCACTGTGCCCCAGTAACAAGACAAGACCAACTCGCCGTGATAAGTGCACTGACTGTAGTGAAATAGCCGGTTCTTAAAACTAAGGACTTCTTATACATACATATATTTTATTTTTTTTTAAGTTAGAGAATATTTCTTGAGTCAACTTTGAGTTTACGAGATCTGTATGTGCATGTTCATTCCATAATATCTCAGTCTGATACTACCCGATTCTTCAGCACCTATTATCTTGAGAACTTTACGAATTTATGAGTTTTACACCACAATTAAAGCCCGTATCTTGTTTCCTGAAATCATGATGCTTGCTTATTATAAGATTTTTCCGGTTTTTAAAAGGTGTGAAAACCTGTGAAGTAATTATCGAAGTGCGTTAACAAATTAAGGGTTTCGCTAAAAAAGCAGGAAGTTGCTGATCTAAACCAGGCGGTGCTGTTTTACCATACAGTGCTTAGAAAATTAAGATAGTGTTTCTAATTCGTACGTACCTTTTTTTTACGATCTTGAAACCGCCTGCATAGCTAGAAATTACTTTAAATATTTGTGAATAATAATTTATTGAAAGACAACTTTATATTTAGTTAATGCTATTAAACAACCAAAACATATTCGAATACAAATGGTTTGTCTAAACCCATATAGTGGGGTCATCTTGATTGAGGGGAAGCAGGGGGAGAGGATAGTATCTGAGGAGAAAGGTGGATGGTTGAACTATTTGTCGAGCCCAGATGGTCTCAAGGTTAAACGGATAGTTACTAGCCGGAACGAGGGGTTGTAGTGGAGCGGAGCGGACCTGTACGAGTATTCACTATCCGTTATGGGTTTTACAGACCCATTTGTATACAGGATACTTGTATGCATATGTAACGTAACCGCGCTATAAATACGCAAGAAATTTTATAATTAAAATGATGAGCTGGTTTTACAAGGAAAGGGCCTCTATTAGAAAATTGTTTTGCTTATCTCGCAGTTGGTAGCGACCTTTGAGCGGCGTAGGTTCCCCCAGAATTTTCATAACTGAACTCTCTTCGCACAAAGTATCAAACAAATGGCATTTTTGTAAACAAAGTGAAAATATCATTATGAATTGTTTGCTGACTACGAACACAATACTGGGGCATCTTCATACATTGATGCATAGGGCTTAGTAGTAAAAATACAATAAAATTCTTTCCAGATATCTTAGTATGTTGTCATTTCTTTCTTTCAGTTCTTCTTAGAAGAAACTGTCCATCTATTTATGTGACTTTACCACCTTGGCGGTACCGTTTTAATCTGGTTTCAATAGAAAATGCGGAATAATTAAGAAGTGTTGTTTAGCTACGGAATTGATTTTACAACCATGAGCTGCGACCGAATCGTTTTTGCAAACGATTCAAATTTCTTATATCAGTGCTCCGTGCAATTATGTTTACCCAACAAAAAGTAAAAATGCTAGAATATTGACATTGGTTTTATAGAAGTATCACCCGTTGAAGAAAACCTTTACGCATCAAACTTTCAGACAAAAAATCCCATATTAGGAGAGATGGACGCAGAATAAAATGTCGTGCATTATAATATGTCTTGTAATTAAGCCATAGTATCATGGGCGAGTCTTGCTTTCATCAATCTTCACTAATTTTTAGTATGACAAATATGGTACAATAGATATGAATGCATTTGCTGCTATTTATTATATTAAGCTTTCTTTTAAAAAGGCATGTAGATATTTTATCGACTGAAAGGAGTTGGAGACACCGATAATTCGCATGAGTGTATTCTCTCGCTCGCCATCGCTGCCATCGAATATCGAGAACAAGTAGCTCCTTTCCGTCGATACTAAGCTTAAACCTGTTAGCAACCTCTAAAGTTGCCTGTACTGTATATTTCCGGTGCACCTTCGCTCTAAGGTAGCTTTGACATGCATTATTGTTATTACTATTGGAGTTTTTAACGAACAATACCTGTAATGAATAGTGAGAAGTAATTTTTGATTATAATGCTATCGAAAGTAGCTGTCTTCACGCGAATTCCGTCTAAATAGGTTCTTCTTTGTGCTCGTCGTTGCAGTCGTCTATTCCCCCTAAAGTACGATTTTTCCTTCTGGCTTGAAGAAGAGCGAACCATAAGCTGTAAATTGAGGGCCAGGCAGCGCTTGCGGTCCGAGAAAACGTTAATTCCCAGTGGTCCGGCCTGTTTGGCGCGCTTAGCGAGAGTGAAAAGCAGAGAGGCAACGTTTTCTGACTGGTCTTCGAAGCTAGCCAGTTCTGAAATAAACCTAGAGAGGTCAGGCGAAACGGGACCTAAGGACGCGACGGGGAGCAGAGAGAAAAAAGGCGGGGAGGCACAGGGGTTAGCAAGATGATGATGGCGATGGTGTGGATAGTCAGAGTGCACAGAAGAGCTCGGTTGCGCGTATTGCGCATGCGCCTCTCCCCCGCCTTCTCTCTCTATTCGGCCTCGCGATGTGTCTCTATGTGCCCATGTCTATATGTGTAAGTGAGCGAGTTCGTATGTGTATCTGTCTGTGTAGATGAGCCTGCGTGGCCTGTAAAGGCCCGCGTGCGCTTGCTTGTGTGTTGTACGCTGAGCCTGCGAGCTTTGCTTTCAATCAGACGCCCTTGGTAGCGAAACAGCAACGGCCGTGTCGGCAGCGAGAGCAGGCCCACGAAGCAGGCAGGCGGCCAAACGACGGGTGGAGCGAACCAGGGTCCAAAGCTAAGCAGCATCAGCAGCAGTTCAGTGGAGCCGAGAGAAGTGAAGCAGGCCAGTGCCAGTGGTGGTCATGTCAAAAGTATTGTTCGTTGGTTGGTACGGTACTCTTTGCCGTGCTGTGCCTGTGTTGTGCTGTGGTAACACCGATTCAAGCAACACGCGCTCTTAGTAGCGATCACATGTAATGTTTACCAGCGGACGACAACGACAGCAAGCGTGACACTGGGACGATCCGATACTGGTTTACATAGCACTGGGTGCCCTATGAATGTATAGCAGGTGTAGTGATTAGCAGATGGACTCATACTGCTCCACAACTGGCGGCGCTGACGGGTACGTTAGCAAGAATAGCTACAAGCTGTGAAAGGTTAGTGTTATTCTGTAGCAACATTAGCAGGAGTAGCATTGGTATGAGATGATTTGTCGCAACATTCGGCGATCATCGCATCCTAGTTTTCCCAGTTACATCTGCCATACTATACAGTTTGATCCACTGTCAAATCACTGCCTTTTCTAATGGAATACTTCATAGTTGGCTCCAATGACTGACCTATATTCGAGTTATAAACGAACAGCTTTCAGTAGAAGTCCGCCCCGTAAATCAGTCAGTGGACCACACACAGCAAGGTCGTTCAAGGCGGTCCGTTGGTATTATTTTTACACTCATGAACACATCGTGGCTCAGCGGTGGCTTTGTTGTACGGGAAAGGATAATAAGCTTGATAAGGATTGGCCAAAATTATGTTGTGTGCCCGTGCAAGTCGGCCATTGACCACGTACGTGATCAATCAACTCAGTACAACAATGACATACTTCACAGAAATCAGTCCTTATCTTTCATCAATCAAAAAGCAAATCTGAAGAAAATGCTGAGTTAGAGAAAGTTAGAGTAGACGTAGCTTTTGACATATGTGTGCTTTCAATTTTTATCAAATCTTTTACCTACATATATTATATATGCATATGCGGCGTAAGATTCTGGCCATGTCACTATTAAACTGTTACCAGCTATATTTTTTTGACGGTTTAATGTACATATATTCGATATTTTATAACAAGTGTTCAGGAGCTGACTTAAACTTTTTGGTAGTCAACGAAGACGCCAATTGTTGAACTGTCAAACGTGAGATGACGCTATAAGAACGTAATAACGTGCCCGTAAATCTAAAAGAAGGATCGAAGTTAATTATAAACGGGTTAAAACCGATGATAGTCGGTGTGAAGATGTGCATTATATAATTGTTTCTCCTTGAAACTTTGATTCCTCGACATTTACACAAATTCAACCGTAAATTTAAATCATTCGAGAATTTAAAGTTTTCCAGTGCCTATACCGTTAGGGAATACCTTCGATGGCTGGCTTTCAGCAGCACAAAACCACATGTGGGTACGTCTGGATTCGAATCTAACCCTTCACGTGTCCCTAAAATTACCGTTCGCGCACGTTACCCACAACGCTATTACGAAACCAGTCGTTCACACACCTATTCTATAGACCAGATTGAATTTTCGAACGGATTCACAGTGAAGGTTTGTTTATGTATACTGCTAAACCAAGATGTCAACAAAGAGATTCACCCTCACTTAGCGAATTTGCATATGCATAATGCATTTTCTAGCGTTTGAGAGCGTAGGATGTGGTCACTTTCCATCCATCCTTTGACCAACGAGGTGGCTTGGCTACAAAAAAAAAATAGTATGTGCCATTACTGTATTTTAATAAACTTTTAAATAAAAAAAAATAAAGCAACAGTTGACGCAGTAGCCCTACTTTTGCTTATAATATGTGATGGACAACAATACAAGCATAGAATGAGCGCTATCGCATGTGGTTTCAAAAAGTCTTATATTATAATGTGAGCTCACACGCATGTGAAATGGTTACCATCAATGGGCTTTTTCATGTCACAGAACTGAACGAACGTACCCAAAGAATTCACCTGCCTCCGTGGCTTAGGGATTTAGAGTTTTTAACCTACACCTACCTTACACCTACTGATGGCTTCGCATTCGGTAAGCCACAGAAATTCAAAAAAACATGATACCTCTTTTAAACTCCTATCGAAAAGCGGGTCTTGTGATGTTCCGAAACTTTAAACTCAAATAAATGTTATGAGTTACAATTCTCGAATTTCCTAGGCTTTACTCAGTGACATAAACCCTTGTTGTACTAATATTGTTATATATACAGATCGATAGCTTTCATATTTATGCTCGTTTACGTTTGCTAGCAGAGAATATAGAACGTGAAGAATCCATTTCCGTATATACACTTATATATATTTACATATACACATATATAGAAAATTAAGTATGTTATTGAATATATTTATGCTTTACTTTTAAAATAGAAATTTGCATTCTTATGCCAGCTACTTAAACGAACTCAAAGGACGATTTTGCAGCAATCGAGATTTTGGTAATAAATCCATTCGCATAGCCTGTAACGCAAGAAGGTATATGGAACGCAAAATATCTTCCTACATCAAATTTTTTTTCTAAATTACAAATTAGGTTCCGTATGCAATCTCCCACAATGTAAATGAAGTAGACTATTATGATGTTGATATTACAATGCAAGTACCGGATGGCAACGCGCCAGATTAAGGCCATGGACTTAAGTGATCGGTAGTCGTGAGCCTAGCACTGAGTTGGTCTCCTATTTGGTTGGTATCATTTAGTACTTGGAGTCGGTGCTAAAAGTTGACGCGTTTTGTGTGTCATGATTCGCCAATGAAGCCACCAAGGTAAAAAAATTAACGTAAAGCTTCATATCTATGTGTTCGATTTGATGCTCGATGTTCCAACTCGGTGGAACTAAAAACAAAAGTTCGTAGAGCCACGGATAAATTCAATTTTAGTTAGCTAATTTATATATCAAGCAGGGCCATGTCTGTGGCTCTGCCTTACGATACAAAGTTGCGACCAACTGTCTTATCAAAAAAATTAACACCATATATATATATATATATGTCGCAGCTGCGTAAGTAAATAACAATACTGTCTCAATTTTTCTTCCAGTGATCAAAAGTGTATCTACGGGATGAAAAATTGCTATGGTAATTACTAATGGGAAACATACGTGTATAAACACGCGCTAGAATAACAAGCGCTACTAACTGGCTGAGTAGAACGTATAGCGGTAATTGTTTAGTTACTTTTCTTCGACCGACAGGGTACTTCTGGCTCATGTATCTGAACAGAAACGGATACGAAGTTGTGCCACAGTCCTTAATAAAAGACAAGCAAGGTTGCGGTGCCGTACACACACGACAATACCTTTGTTGACTCGTTGATAAAAATCGGTAACAAATAAAGCAATAAATGTGAATGGATAAATTCTTTCAACCCACTTGATGCGAAGAATATGTCCTCTTATACGTCTTTAAATTGGACAACGTGGTTTTCTCTAGACTCAGAAATAAGCAGAATTAAGCGGACATTATTTTAACCTACTGACATACTAAAGCTCACCTTGCTTACGTTTTCAATATGTTTGAACTCAAGTATGTCTATTTTTTTGAACGTATGCCATGGTGGGATCCAAAAAGGAAATTAATAACTGGTCAATATATTCTACAATGGACTACACATAGACATTATTCTTTTTTTTTACCTTATTTTCTTGTTATTTCTGTTTTAGGTAAATGGGGTAAAAGAAGCACTAAAATAGCCCGCTTTCTTCGCTTGTCTCGGAAGTTGCTAGTTTACGTTTTTATTATCGGGAAACTGTCTTTAAAATAAAAAAGTCACAAACTGCCTTTTGTAGTCATTCCACTATCACGAAAGGGGACCATTTTTATTACATTATTAAAAATTACACAAGAAAGTGTTTTGATTTTTCCAGCTCCATATTACGAACTCTAAAAGTAAGGCTCAAATTGATGAAGCCTTATATTAGTTGCTTCATGGCAAATAAGGATACAAACATATATTGGTTACAAAGTACTTAGCCAGAAATATTTAAGCGAGTCGCTTTTGCCGAAGAAGGGGTAAACAAACACTTTAGAGCATTTTGAAAGACCAATAAAGAGTATTCTATAACCCTTTAATTTGTATTTGAAATAGCGAAACGGCCAGTACATTCGGCCTGATGATTGTCGGGGTTTCTCACCATAAGCTGATGTGTACCTCAGGAAGCATTGAAAGCATATTGCTAGATATGTGAAATAACTAAAGTACTTGGCAAATAGCACAAAACTTTTGTGCGTCTTAAAGGATAATATTGTTTTGCACACACTGAGATTACTCATGTGGTACTTTGTTCCGAGAGTTAACCTACACAAATTAATAACAAAATGGACGCGACTAAAAATCTTGTTGACCGCCGTTCTATATACCACGTGGTGTTATTTTTGCGCTTTTACAATAAAGAGGGTGTGTCATATACCTCTTAACCTATTATTTTACTACTATGATTTCCGTATTCTTAGAATAGAATAAGGACAAAATAATTAGGGCAACAATACGGAAGATGCTCAACCATCGTGAAATCAAGATCAACAAGGAAATTACTCAACAACTATAAAACTTGAGCTAATTGAAAGTTGAAACTTCCGACAATAAGGTTCGTAACATAATAGTAGTTTTAAATTGATTTTGTCTGATTACAGCCAACTTTCATTTTAGTAAACTCGCTTCGGGCTGTAATTACTGCTATACCTTATATAGTGATAAATTAAGGACAATCGACCTGAGATTAAACAAAAATGAATATCTCAAGCGAACAATTATGAACTAGAATTACATGGCCGCATCGAAAAAAATTAATAAAGTAACACTCGCGTCTTATGAGGTTTTTCGTGTAAGCAACACGTTTCTAAATTTAGCGTTATACTTTATATAGTTGTACACACAAGAAAAGCAATGCAGTGTTTGGTTCAAAGGGCAAAATATTTATGCATATCGTGGCAAAATACCAACTGCACTTCTGTATACGAGCCCAGCAGAAAATTTGGCAACAGAGTTATATATTTTGTAACGGAAAAACAATAACCGATCTTGCAAAAAATCAATTTATTCTTGTTAATGGAATATGTATTTGAAACGCTCTTCGTATTATAGTCAATCTGAAAGGTCGCGTACTAACCAAACGTCATCGTTTCCTATGTATGTTATTTAATGAATGTAACAGAATAGATACTAAAAGCATGTAGTGACTGTGTTCGTAATCTTTGTCTTCACCGACATGAAGCATTTCGAATAAGGTGAATCGCCTTGCTTTTGTATAAAAAGTATAATTACATAAACTGCCTGCAAGTTGCGTGGCGCTCACGCTAACTTGCCACTTTCATTTTCTATTTAGTATAATAACTTGATTTGCCGATGCTTTTCTGTATATTACTGTTCGATAGATGAACATTAGACTAATACGGCTCACAGGGCTACATCAGTTCATCTTCAAGCTATGTCATCCTCACGAACAAAATTTGCATATATTAATAACAAAATTGTACGAAGAATTAGAAGCAAGTTATCGGGTGGCATGACAAACTGCGTCCACGCCAACAGCAGCTCTAAGGACAACGCTTTTTTATTAATAATGACAGCTAGGTAGTGTAGTGATGTTGAAACGCCTAGGATTGCTCACACTAATTATACTCATTCCAATTATAGTCGCGTACTATTTATAGTAATTTGATAAGTATACGTAGCTACAGAACCGATGAAGGTAGTATGGTACACCTCAAGTTCTTCAGACAGATATGCATATTACATATATGTAACTATCAAGATGCTCGACCTATAGCTGTTTCCGATCGGTTGGTGGGTATTATATGCCTATCGGTGACCGGAACCGAAAACGCATGTACCCTGTTAATGTGTTTTCTACGCTCGTTTTACTCAATCACGCAATTGTGTGCAATGTTTAGATTTCAAACCCAATTCTTCCTAATGTTTCTTAAATTCACTACGACATATAGGTGCATTGTTCTACTTGCTTCTCGACCATATTCGAGCCTGGGCATCGATCTTGTCAAGGGGCTTGGTTGTTGCCTAGAGTGGCGTAAGACAACGGGCTTCTCAGACAAAAGTGGTCGGTACAAAAGGACTATTGTTTTGGTGACCCAAAACTTGGATACGGAAGCCAAAGCGTCCGAACTAACGGCGAGTCCTGACGCTTATCGGACAACACGGCTTTGACCCATGAAGCAATTCAGACAAAATTGCGCAGGCCTTATTTGCAATAGTACTCACATTGAAGGGGACTTTGGAAAATAGTTTGAGAGTAAAACCCCAAACGCCTAGAGCAAACTATGTACGACCGCTCTACAGATGGTGCGCTCTACCAACTTGTTTTCTTCCGGGTGGGGTACGCCAGTCTTCGCACATGGCGAACATGGAGACGCATTAAACCCTGCTTGATGCGGTTGGCTCAAAGGTAGCTCGCGTAAACGGCGCTCGTGGCTGCGTAACGTTTCCGAAGTGTAGGTAGGTAACGTTTCTTCCATGATCTTGACTGTGACGCAACAAGCTAGGAAAAGTAAACGAAACAAATGGACTAGTCCATAGATTCCAAAGCGAACGTGAAGGCAAGGTCCGGAAATTGGATCCGCTGGTAAGCATCCGTCAGATCTAAAGTAGCAAATACTTGGGCTGCCTTTAAGGCTTCGACAGCATCATCTATTCGCGGCAAAAGGAAAAGAACTCTTTTCATTACCGCGTTCAGTCTCGGATCGCCTGCACAATAGTGAGTAGAACTATTTTTCCTTACAAAGCACAAGAAGAGCCTAAAGGTCAAAAGAAGCTTCGGTCACGCTCTGGTCAACCATTTGTAGCAGCACCTCTACAGTGCCGTCAGTGCAGGCGCTCTACGGCTACTCGACCCGTTAAAGATGCAGAAGATGTTACCGATCGGAACTGTATGAGCAACAAAAGGTGTTTTGAGTAACATCTTCGGTTTCTCGGACAGATGCTCAGATTCGCTGCAAAACAACTCCATCAGCCGGCTTTGGCTGAGTCCACATAAGCCCTTTCCAGTGCAAGTTCGGGTTGTATACAAGATGGGTGCTTTTGTAGGCCGAGAGTTTTACTTTCCACACACGTGGACATCACGCTGTACAGTGTTACGCATGTACTAATAGGAAATGAGTACGGAGTTCCTTCACCGTTATCTGGGGCTAACCGACCATTACCACCGACCGATCCAAGGGGACCACCTGAGCCATCCTGCCAACAATTTTGTAGGTATTACTCGGTGTACACTGGCGCATACAACTCACACAATCAAGAAAATGATTAGTCAAAACAAAATTATCGCTACAGAGAGTAAGATCCTAAGCCAGGTTGTTAACAACAACAAATAACCTTACCTGGCTCCCACCAACGTTCAACCGATTTCGTCTACTATGTTCAACGGTCCCTATTGAATACTGGCGGATCCAACAGCTTGGGAGAAGCCTGCAGTTTCGCATCGGCGCGCTACAAAAATGTGGGTCAGTTATTTGATATTCAGAGAGAGCGAGAGAGAGAGAGGGAGCTGATATCTCCCAAGCGCAAAAGCAACTTCTCTATTTCGAACGTATGATAATCTTACGACTTATGTATAAATTAAGGCAAATATTTCTTTTGTTCAAAGTAAAGCCTAACGGTTTAAGTACGACGCAAAGTAAAGCACGAAAAAAACACTAATTATTTGTTTGTCCTAATGTACCGCCAGCTATATTCTGCTCGAGCCTTCAGTTATTTCTGATAGGAGTTCAAGTCGTTTTAATACCTCCTATTGCATGATAATATTACTTTAAACAACGTCACTACACCAAAACAGGTTTAGATTACACTGAATAACGTCAGGTTACTCACGATGCTCGACAAAAGGATCAGTTTAAGGACCTACTAATTACAAAAAAAAAATAGCTCATTGCTTAATGTTTAACTATTCCAGATATAAACCGGATTATTTTATTACATTTTATACACCTTGGATTGGTGCTACACGTGTTTGAGGGTAAACGCGTTAGTTTCATCATAGCGCAAACAAACAAGTATTAGTGTAAAGCCAAAGTGCACCGTGGAAAAGCAAACCTAAGCAAAAGGCATACTAGCTTACTGTTTTCAATTCAACTTGTAATATACGTGGATATACTTGAAATATGGCCCAATGATGAATAAAACCATGGTATAGTTGACAGCATAAACCAGGCGCGTAATAAATGTTTAATATGCTGCGTCAGTAGTGTCGTCTGCTAACAGCGACTCATCGGCTGAGCCCGAAAAAGGCAGGTTTAGGAAATTGGTTGAATTAGTCAGTAAATCTTTTTTGCCATAACCGATAAACTTCGATGAAATTATGATTTTTTCGAAATGTATGCTTTTATTGGATTGAAATCTGCTTTACATTAGAAAAAGGTATAGGGTTTATCGAAATAGAGACAGACTACACGCCATACCTAGCAAGTTCGCGTCATGCCCGCAATGTTGCATCGTTGACTTAGCGTACGGGTAAGGGAGCTAAGAATAAACCACTAGTAATGATTTTCGGAAGATAATACTGATTGACCCGCATCTCCCAAGCCGTGTTCGAAGACGATTACATTAATTAGAATCTAATAAATAGAGCTGTACGACACTCTATCGATGTAATCAAAATTAATCGCCGATCGGTTTCCAGGGCATCAGCTTAAATTCCATCACACAACACTCTCGGCTGGAAACCGAGACAACGTTAGCGTTTGTACATTAGATTCATTGAAAATCAGTTTCACAGAGTTAAGAACTATGTGTCATATTTGCTACCTATGTAGAAGTTCTACTTTCAATGTATTAATTTTATGCTACTCTTGTTTTCAGGGGATGTTGAGGTCACAGGACTCAACAACGAAAAGGTATGAATTAGACCATTGTAATTTAGGTACATCTTTATTTAATAAGCTTTTGTTTAACTTTTTATTCTACAATTTATTCTACTGGATAGAACAAAAAATTACAACCGCTTTAATCATCGTGATCATGGGCATAAAAGTAAGATATTTTAGAAAATGACTAAGGAAAAGCCAAGGAATTAAAAAAGAAGATAATTTTGTAAATAATAATTGTATTATTAACTGATCTAAAATAAGCGATCGTAAGGGCAGACAGAGTCAACCATACGTTTCCGTAAAGACTAAAATGAATGTAGACATATATTTACGTATCCGTTTAGGCCTATGCAGATACAAGTGTTTTTCAGCTTAGTATAATGAAAGTTTGAATTGAGTTAAATTAAGTCGAAGGAGTACTGGCAACGTGTTAATTGTGCAATAAGACCAGTATGATAAAGATGTCTTATACATACGCTCGTTTGACTTCTTATCCACTAAAAAAGTACTTTACGCTTTTAAAGTACAAACAAGGCTTCGTGCACTGTACATTGAAGCACAAAGGTGGCACTTGGGAAGCGTTCATACCATTAAAATGCAGTAGTTAAACTTCAAAAAGAATGCAGAGCTCACCGGGTCATCAAAGGACGACACTTGTTTTTCTGTACAGCGGGTTGCCAAAAAATACACGATTCTAACGATACACTGTTCGTGATGATATCACTAGATAACTTGAAAAATTCAAATTTGGCGGGCGCCAAATTTTAGTTAACTTTTCTTGCATAGCAGCCGTGCTATTCCCAACTAGATTTTTTCAGCGAACACACGCATATTAACATTAAATAACAAGTATTAAGTAATAAGTGTGATATTAGTATGTGAAAAGAATATAGATAAAACTTGAAGTCATGTTTTACCTCTTGCTCGTAGAACTCTTTATTTGTTGTTTTCAGCTAAAATATTTCGTCGGGGATTACATATATATGTTGCTTTTTTGTTATCGTAACTTGATTATAACGGATATTATTTAACATTACCGTATACTGTCCATAGATGTTCTTACTATGGTTCAACTTTTGTCTTTGTCTAGTTATGTATATCAAAGTTCTTATAAAAAAGAGATAAACTCATTCTTTTATACCCAGCGCGATCCCAGCGTATGATGTGCCACATAAAAGCATTGTGAGATGACAAAAAGCTACTTATATAAACGCCTTTAGGTGTTGCTGATTATTAAGGGCGTCGAGAGGTTATATTTTTACCTTATATTATATTACACAACTTGTGTGAATAAAGGAAGTTGTATTTCAAAAATTTAGTAAACACGAAGCGATACAGAAAAACGTGGGCCTTTAAAGATGGAAAATGCAATAGGTGGCCCAAAGGCTTCTTTCGCAACCTTAGTGTCCTTAGATTTATATATTCTAAGACAAAAAGTAAGACACGTTTTATTCCAACAGGACTTATTAATTTAATTGTTCTTTATTTAAGTTTTTGGATATAGATAGAACTGATTTTCAGGACAAATGTGCGATAAGTATAATGCAGCCCGCTAATATCTATTTTTCTTTTTCCTATTAAAGATGTTTAGACAAAGATTAACTAGTTTCGTATGAGACGATCAATTTGCTTACGAAAAGAAGCAAAAGCTATGTTGTAAGGCCGTAATGTATGTCTAAATGCCCTTTCTTTCTGCTACTTTACTGAAAACATGATCTATAAGTGTTTTTCCACGTAGGACCATCATATAGGAAAGAAGACAGAGTAAAGCGATAAAAACAATCCGTCGGTTAACAGGACGAAGAAAGCATAAGCTAATTTTAGAACGTGGTTCCGGCCAATCGTTTTTCAATATATGAAATTCTGAAAAAATGAAACATTTTATTACAAAAAAATTGTAGTAAAATTCTGCGTTCATCTACCACCAAGTAATCCACCACGCGGATCAATAATATACATGAAAGCTATGGGCAACAATTGCATCATGGAATACCAATCAAACGAAACTACTTCGCTCTTGCCCAAAGCTTCTCGTTTGTCTGCATATGCGGATCCTTAATTTTATTTATAAATCTAACCTACAGAAGTTTCAGCGGCAAGTACAAATTTAAACATAGGACGCTGCACTATGCATTTCACAACGATTCTATTCGCTTCTGGAGCGTTAAATCGAAACTGAACGCATTGCGTGTACTAATTATTATCGGATCAGTGAAACAGTGGCTATAGATGTATTTTTTTAAAGCGTAAATGAAATCTAGTTGACTCTTAAGCGGTGCGTATGTACTATTGCCGGGGTATACATACTTTAGCTTGTCTCTCTTCCGCCCCAAACCTTTCGCTCCTTAAGCTTTCGCCGTAGACACATGATTTTTGACCAACGGCTTGCTTTCAGGAATGGCCTGCTTGCTACCATGGTTATAGATGTGTGCGATATTCTTTCAAAATTAGTATTTTAGTGACGATTTTAGCGGCGCTAGTCATTGATTCATAAGCATTTGTTGATACTTATGTTCGCGGCCACAAAGCTGTGTATCGGTCATAACATCGTCGGCTCTCCTCTGCGAGGGAAGCAAACAAATATGGCGCCACTCAGTGCTTTTTGCTGACCTTCTGCCTTCCGAACTGCCGGGTCCGGTTGAAGTGTCTCTGGAGTCAGTATTGGTGCACTCTACCTGTATAATCCGTCTGGACGGTCGAGAAAGACGTTCTAGGTGGACTGATTTAGTAATAGTGAGCGTGCTAAAGGGCGCCCAATACTACAAGCATGGGCACAGGGTATTCAAAGGTTACTCCAGCCAACCCCGTGGAGGGCATGGTCAGTAGTGACGTATCAGGTGTTTCCGCGCGAGTTAATCGGGTTCACATTGATGGAGTGGCTCGAACTAAAAATGACGTTCTTGCTAAAGCTGTTCAAGATCTCATGGATTGCACCGATTTTCAACAGGTATGTAATCTGTATGTCAAATGTACCTGTAGTAAATACTGAAATCCAAGACCACGTCGAATCGAATGCAGTTACTGTTAGTGTTAAACAGCCAGATTGTATAGATGGACAATCATAAACAGTTTCTGAAAGAATTCGCTTGCGTTTCTTTTTTTGCTTTTCATTTACAATTGATTTCTCATCTGATTCTTATATAGATTTTGTGTTTAGTCTTTTATTTTAAAATCATTTGGGAGTCTTCCCTGAAATGTATTGTTTGCGTACTTATAGAAGTGCCGTTTGAGATAAAATTGAACAAATTTGTTTCGCTAGGGGTCTGCAATACTCGAAACTCTTCAAAGTGGCGGAAAGTACTATCACATTCCGAAACGTCTTTAGCTTTTCAATGCACGACAGCTATTTTTTTATTGTTTCCAAAAATATATACTTGTTTATATAGTTCAGGTCCTCATTTACCGCAGTTCGGATCATTGTTTATAAACATATATTCTGGAGGTAACTAATGTAGTCTATTGTCGACTGTTTTCTTTTTGTAAACTATATTTAATTTCAAGAGTTCAAGACATGTAATGTCATTGAGTAACATATAATAAGCCCTTTTTTTATTAAATCATCAATAAATCTTTAATATTGGAATGATTAACTCGAGAAAATTTTGCCGAACAGGTCACATATTTACATTAAAAATAATTAAGTGTTTTGTTTGTAGGTAATAGAATAATCTTTATTGGCGTTGCCTACCCATAGTTTTGTGGTACTTATTTTATCATGTGACTTTCTCATTTGCTTTTCTGTTTATTTATTCTTTCTGAATATAATAGTTTAGTAGTGAAAGTTAATCGCGAATATCTAGCAGAATATTCTAACTAAATTTGGCGAAATCATAATATTTACTATAAACGACTATTTTCGGTCAACCTAGCATCATATTTTGTTAATCATGCTTTTTTTGATCATGCTAATAGTCTTATTTCCTTTCTCGATTATTTGTTTAGGTGCTCCTACGATGCTCCGATGTTCTACGGCAACTAGAGATGCTCGATGCATTCAAAAAGATTGCTGTCAATATAGACACGTCAAAAGGCCCTGATGCCGCTCCGAATGAGTACGACGTCACGTTTAAGGTGCAAGAACGAAAGCGAGTCGTTGGCGGTGTCACCACTTTGGTAGACCACAATGAGGGCTCAATGGTTGTTGGTGTCAAGCTACCAAATCTTGCCGGACGCGGAGAAATTCTCCAGGCAGAATATCAATATGGGACAAAACATTTAAGCAGTTTCAATTTAACCGCCAGTAAACCCTTTCTTGGACGGCACAACCCCCGTATTACGGCAACTGTTTACCAACAGGCTGCTGATTTCCCTTGGAATACGTTTAGGGCGTGCAATCGCGGCCTTCTTGCAGGATTTGATTTTGAATCTTTGCAAGGCTTCCATCACACTTTCCGGTGGGAGGGCGTATGGCGAGAACTTAATCCACTCGGTATTACAGTTCCGTTTCCAGTGCGAGAGCAGATGGGTCATTCACTGAAGTCTGCACTTAAACATACCGTTACAGTCGATACAAGGGATAACACTATCTTGCCGACATGTGGTTACTTTGTTCGGTTGAGTCAAGAGTTTGCTGGAGGTAGCTTAGGTGGGAATATTAACTTTATGAAACACGAATTCGAGCACCAGGCTAACTATTCGTTGTTCAATGACCTCGTCTTTCAAGTAGCGTCAAATGCAGGCTATATGACCACTGATGGAAGTCACAATATCTGCGACAAATTCTTTCTTGGGGGCCCACTTGACCTTCGTGGTTTTCAATTTAGGGGTGTAGGTCCTCATGCAGAAGGTTCGAGTCTAGGTGGCACGACCTACTGGTCAGCTGGGGCTCATCTGTATACGCCACTACCATTTAGACGTGGACACGGATTCATTGGAGAGTACCTTCGCTTGCATGGATTTATTACAGGTGGTGCTCTTTGTGAAGAATGGAACACCGAACGCCTGAAGGACCTCAGGGTGTCGACAGGTTTAGGATTAATCCTATCAATGGGACACATGACTCGGATCGAACTTAACTATGTTGTGCCTCTAAAATATCAGCCACAAGACCGAATCAATGGGGGCCTTCAAATTGGCATCGGCATGATGTTCTTGTAATATGGAATCGTTAGGGTGTTGTAGCCAGGTAAATAGCTGTATAGGATAAACAATGTAGGAGGTTTGGGTTAACGAGTTTAGCAAGTTGTAAAAGGTATGAATGCATCAAAAAATTGCAGATTCGTCGGCTTTATGAACTCGTCTGAAATGAGTTTCACCAAAAAATCATCAGTTAAAATATTTCTACTAGCAAAGATATTTTTCTTTTTCTTGTTTATCGTGAAATTTAGAAAAATTAAATGGGTAGCCAGCTTTTCAAAACCCTATAAATTAATTTGTTCAAAGCTTACATCGAATCGAGGTTTTTTAATTTACGTATAGCTGGCAGTCTTGGGCACTCAAACAAGTAGTGATTTCGCCGATAGATTAACTTTAGGTTGCAACGTTATAAATGCTGCTGTGACTATAAATTGCTTCGGAGGGCCATATAAACCATTTTGTTTACGATGTCTAGCCAAAGTTGGATCTTCCGGGGCTTAGATTGGAGAGCTTAATAACCGCCAACTCTAAAACTTGACAGAAGATGTGAGAAGAAGCTGTAATCCGCAGCGGTGTATTTTTATTATCCGTGAGTCACATAATATAAAAATCTTACGTCGTGATGTCTTTGCATGGGTAGAGAAAATGATTCGAGAAGTCAATTGTTTCGAAGGGAACTACCATTGTTCTATCGCGGAAAAAATGAGCACTGGATCTAATGCGGGTAGTGTTGTAACTGAACGAACTTAACACGCTCATAATGCTGAAGTATAAACATCATAATATTTTAAGAAAAATAAAAACGCCTACTCCATCTATAGACAATTATGATCTATATGGTGAGCGCCTTGAAATAATCGAAACAGTCATTTACTCTATATTTATGTGTATGCTAAATTATTTGGTTTAGGATAAATAAATTCGTCTTCGTTGGACATCTGTAGTAATGAGAAAAGTGAAGGTAATAGTTTTGTGCTCTGGAGTTTGCCCTGAGTGAAACTTGAACAGTAAATACTACTTGACTACATCAAACGACGATAATATAACTGTCTTGGGCTATGTGAGTAACCCAGATTGATATTTTTTGTTAATAATTACAAGGCTAAAAAACGAAAAATGGGAAGTCCCATTTCTTTATCTAACGGGAAAATAAGAATTTGTCTTGCGCCAGATTGTCTGTTCCTAGTGCTATATGCACGGAAAATTCCAACTCAAGTTATATTAAGAGTTATAATTAGTGGCTACTGTTTCGATTTGCATATGCTCTGAAGGTCTATTATAAAAAGAGGGATATAATTACTGCTATTACGAAATTGCAATAAAAGTGAGGATGAACGGAATGCGAGAAAAGTATGCACACGGGGTGAATGTAGATGCGAAATTTTCTGATTTAGTTTTCTTACGGGCGACTTAGTGCTAATGTGTTATGAAATAGAATGGGAGGTGGTAGAACAGAGAATGAGAGCAACAAAAAGTTCTAAGGTAAGAAAGAGAAATAAAGTTGTATATTTCTTTACTTTCTCAAGGGTTGCCGCCATTAATAGGTGCAATGAATTAAAAAAAAACCTGTAAAAATGCCAAAACGAAATAAGAAGCAGGCGCAACAAGAATGTAAGAGCGATGGAGGTGCTTAATAAATATTTCTTTCAATGATTTAGGGTGGTACTTATTTTAGTAGTTTTTAAGCTTCCATTGAACCTAAGTAAATGTCTGAAATTTTATGTAAAATGGCCAAGTTCTAGCGAGAAACTAAATGTATCTTAGCCCAGTATCGAATACCACCTAACGTGCTACTAAATTTAGTTGACATGTTAACTGCATTATTACGAAAACGTTTTGAGTTTAAACACAACATACTACTAAATTTTAACACTATATGTACGATCAATATCCATTAAACTGCAGGGAATAGGTGCAATGCTCTTAATTTAGGTTAAAATCAGCTTATAGTAAACAAAGCTTGTAGAATGTGCGTATGTGCCGAGTTAGAATACAATGGCCGAGTTGAACCACGGCTGCCACGCTCTACAAAGAGTTAAAATGTGTTAAGTTTTTTTTTCTATTTAATAAGTATGTCATCTCGTTTGGTGACTTTGACATATATATATATATATATATATGCAAGCGGAATCGACATAAGAAATTGCAGACATTTTTAGTAGCAGAACAACAGGCATATCAATCTGAATACTCGAATTATGCTGATCATTTTGTAAATAGGTGATATTCGTGATAGTACCATCGTGGTGAAATTATGGTCGCAAATATCTGGTTCTCGATACAGTTTCAAACTTCAGTTTCCAAGTTTAGACAATCTAACTCTAAAATCTAGTCTGCCTTGATTAAAACATAAAAGCTGAATTATTTAATTTCATATAAATTTTAATTTGGTAAGAATTATTCGGAAAAAGCTGAGTTTTTACCGAGTATTCTCTTTATTGGTGTGTTGAAAGGAGTAATTATGGCGCACGCCTCAGAATTTGAAACACACTTCTGAACTGCTTCTACGTCCGACACAACATCTGGGGTTGTGTACGATGTTCTTAAAAAGCACAAAAGATATTCTTAAACGATTATATTAACCACACTTTTTTCAAGCCAGGAACCCAAAATACGGATTTTATTATAAGAAAAGGTTGCTTTATAGAGTCCTTGTTTTATACAACCAAATGGGATTAAAGGTATTTACTTGTTACTAACATTTTTCAATAGTAAAGGTAATAAGAACATAATTTGGGTGAATAAGGACAACTAAATATTGGGTTGTTTCAGTGCTTTTTTGTAGGTGCCACACGTAAATTTTTTTCCGTAAGTTTTGTATGTCAGTAAAAACTAATACCTTCGTGCATAATAAACTTTGATATTAAGGATAACATATTTTAACGTAAACATCGTTTCCTTAATTTTCTATAAAATAATGTTATACTATAGATTCTAATTATTACACAAATTCATATGCCTAACTATATACAGTGATGGTAAGGCTGATAGAGGCGAGACGCTACAAGGACGACATAATGATACACACCTATGTGCACAAAAATGTGCATTGTAAGTTTGATATTTGTCTAACCAACGCTATAGACCACCCTTAATAGGATTAACTATTTAAGGATTCATCTAAGTTGCTAACCAGTTTAGTAAATATCTATGCTGTTCATTTTCGTTTTTATTTTTTAAAGAGCATTCTATTAAAGTAGAAATCGTTTTTTGAATAATGCGCAATAACACCTGCTTATTTTCATATTTTCATAGTACATATAAGGAAATGTTATCCTAGCAATAGTAACATATTTGTTATTAATAAAATTGGTTTCTGAAGTGGTTTCCGTATTTCATGTATATACTAGATTAGCTAGAAAATAGTAAAACAGCCAGAAGAAAACAATCTAGTAATTATATGTTAATTTTAACTGCGTTCTTATTTTTCATTATATTGCACTCTTTTTACTGGCTGCTTAATACAAAATATGAAATGAGCAGCATATCGTAACCTGTATTCGTCACATATTTCTTTTAAATTGGTCTTCGTTGAATCTAAGGAAATTTAGGAAAAGGAATATCTCAAGTCAGAAAGCATTATCTGTAACCAAATCTGATCTAATTAGAAGTTCCCTGTATTTGAGAGACCATATCATAAGTGCAACGTTTCTTCGCAAATTTTTTGCTAAAAAAATCTCTGTTTTGTGTTCGTTATTAATTCGAAGCCATTCCGTATCAACGAAAATTATTGGGGTAATTACTCCGAAAGGTGACATACAAAACTGGCCTACGTCGAGTTCTACACTGTTTTGTTTTGAATATTTTTCAGTTTCAGCAAAAATATATGTAGTCTGATATATATATGGTAAGGTTTAAGTTCGAGTGACGGTCGCTTTCCAATCAAAAGGGCTACTCTAACTTGTCATTGGGTAGGCTCATATAACTCAATTATGGTATGATCATCGCCTAATTCTTTTTTCGTCGATACGCGATCTCTGTAGTATAGTACTTATGTCCTATTTGTAAAACAAATACATTGAATTACCCAATAAAATGTTCAACTTATTATGAATCCTGTTGGACCCACCAGTTCGCTTAATATGGTCGCTTCGAACTACGTCGTCACTTCTTTTACGGCGACTCATTTAGCAAATCTAAAGATGGTGTTTTTGACATTTTGTTTTGCTAAGGGGCTGCTGGGAATGGCTAAAATATTTTACAGGAATTTTAAAGACTTTTAGGTTTGTTAGCTAATGTCCTTTTTTTCATGTATTCTACAGTTGTTCTATAAATTGTATGCATCTATCGAATATAGACATCGAATTAATGTTTAACTCAATGGAAAATTTAGATAACAATGAAGCAGAACTTATATTTTTGTTTTTAATAACTGAAAGGACAATAATGCGGTCTTGTAACTTGGGCTGGATATAATTATTATTCTAAAGGCTACATATACTATTATATATTATATATTACATATATATGCGATAAGCCATAATTTCTCCAGCTTGATCAGCTGTGTAAGTACGAGCTTCTTTAGAGGACTTTAAAGTCTTCAGTGTTACAAGTACAAGCATTTTAGCAAACTTCTGTCTATTGTAGCTAAGGTCATGCTATACGTAAATATTTTGCGCTTAATAATTATAAAAAGATCATAGTGAAAGTTTTTAAGTAAGATTGCGGGACGATCAAATTTTCTTGCGCTCTTCACTTCCACCGGACATTAAATCTGGTACATGAAAAGACAGGTGAAAGCTAATTTTAGACTTTGAATTTTATGCGTTTTGTAAAGAAACCTGCCATTGGCGCCTTACTCGGTTGTTATTTTGATGATATTACCAAATCTTCTGTTTTCTTCTGAACACATCCCATGCCACACATAGTTTTTGATACACAGGTTACGGCAGAATTACGAATCATATGCTGTCGATACTAAGCGCAACCGTCTCAAATTTTAGCGCTTGGGAATCAACTTGACTTTTCGTTGCAAAATCAGTCGCTTTCACAACATTCTCCAGAATTCTTTAAATGTGGTTCACGTGCAAAAAAGAATAACTCGATTCCTGTTAGGAACACCTAGCCATTAGGTGTCGATTGCTGTCTCGAGCAATGGGATTTAAAAATGTCAATAAGTGTCGTGCTGCTCAGGCATTTGGTCCGAAGTTTTTATTTTAACACTTACAATCAGATTATGACTTTTTTGCTAGGTATTTAAGGTATTCAATGTGCGTAGATATTGATACTTTTTTCATGGATTCAATAGAAGTAAGCTCGTGTCAGCATACTTATACCATAAAGTAGATTTTAAGCATGATTACACTACATGTCTTTCGACCAATGGGTGAGGCAGTTCTCAGTTGGATGTAAGGAGCTCCAACGACTAGCGGATTCTATGACAGGAGTATGCTTTGTTCTCCTATCGTATATTTATGTAATGAACATTAAATACACCCTGCCAACTAAAAACCGAAAGTTGTTCAAATACGAAGTTTGCGTAAGAACGTAGTAGGTATGGCATGAATTATATGTTCAATGTATTTGCTTGTATTTAGTAAAAAATGGCTCTATCTGTAGGCGAACCTATTTAGAATAGTCGATCCGATTAGTCAAAATCGAAGACGCCATTGGATTTTTTGAAATTGATAAGAGCAAGTTTGCCAATTGAAAAAATTATTGCCAGCCGAATTATCTTGTACTAAGTCGTAGAAGAATTACGGTGAATTAACATTGTGGGAGACATGAAGGTACAAATGATATAGTAAATACTGATAGTATACGCCTATAAAGGTGAAATTCTGCAGTATTTGCGCATACCAAAAAGCACTAGAATAATTGTTTTGACTGAATTACTCAGTCGTTTTAAGACCAGGCTCTCATTTTAATCAGGAAAGCTAATACGGTTAAGTAAGCTAAAATTCTATGTCTCGTTTAGCAAACCTTAATACATGATTGGTGGGGCCTATTCCTTTTTGTAAATATTACTACATAAGCGCAACGCAAGAGTTCAAATCATGTTGAATGACTCTCAGTAATTCTACTGCACTTTAGGCTGACGCCTGTTGAATGGGCCGTCGGCGTCAGCCATTACTTGCTTTATAGATTCTTTGACCCATAGATTCCTTTGGACAAAAACGAAAAGCGCACTGAAGAAGCCGGAATTTCCCTGACGCATACAGAGTGCTCAGACAGTCTACAACAATGTGATCTCCTTCGAAGTACAGACTAGCGTAGCAGACTAAGGTCTTCGATTGTTTCCGTCATAGAAGCATCGTGGCAACTCAATCCACATCGTCTTAACAGCAGCGAAACTGGAACTCTTCCTACGGAGGTGCGCATGCAGTCGAGCCGCCAACTGGTATTGCGCATTGAGCCTACGCGTACCCGGCAGCAGGATAAGCTTTACAACTGCTCCCCCGAAGGCACGGTTACCGGAACTTATTCTGAAGTATTCATAACGTGTGAAACTGTAAATTAACTTATCTGCATAGTATTTTTCAGGTGTACTGCCAACCTCCTGACAATTTCAGAATATTTTTGTGTAAGGGAAAGACCTCTCAAAGCAACCATATTACCTGTGGCTTGTCCTAAATGTCTAAAGGCACGGGCCTTAATAGCAAAATAGCACATGCCACCAGATAAAAAAGTTAGAAAATTATCTCATAATTTCAATTTCAAGAAGAAAATGGATAAAATCTAAAAAAAAAAATTAACTAAAATGTGCGCCTCTAAATGCACTTCTTAAAAAGATATAAGGTATCGCACCTCGAAGGACCATTTGTGTGAAATGAAAGGTACGCCTGCGTGAATGGGTTTAAGTTTCCGAAATGCGAGGGTTGTAAACAACAATAAGAACTAGATTAGTCGCAGTATCACTAACCGTTTTCCACAGGTAAAACAAGGATATCGATCACGTAAAATATTATTCCGCTCCGTTTTTCGGTAATGTTATGTTTACCGCAGGTGGATAACCTGTAGTGCGCTACGTTGCTCGCACGTTACTGTATAAGCTATGTCTCGATTAGACAATTCGATTAAGAAATACCCATTCCATTCCACTTCCTTAACTCCAAACATGTTCACCTTGTTTGAAAAAAGTTAGAATATATTTTACTTCGAAAAGAGAGAATACGACGCAAAGCTGCGGCGTGAACAGCTACACGTTGTCGGCGTTTGGAAATATTCACACAGTTAAAAAATTTAATACGTAGTGCTATGAAGTAAACGTGATGTTAAGTTATACCTTCAATCAAGTACTCCAGTTGTATTCATGCCGACACCTTCTCCAAAACTTATACAAAAAGAATACTTATATGTACTAGAAGCATAGATTTAACAAGCGTAGTATGTTCGCGTTCTGAAAAATGATGGCTGTTTTGCAATATACAACCTTATAGTTTCTGAATAAATTATTGTAAAGCTACGATTTATTGTACAGACTGTTCCGAGTCAATTTTAAAAGGAGCACATAACACAAGCAGTTACAGTACCCAAAATACCTATAATCACTCGTTAAGGTCAACTTACCGGATTTAGGTAAACGTAGATTATATAGAAAGAAAATATCCTTTCCTCTAAGGATTCACTACAACGATAACAATATATTTACGCATTAACGTGATGAGTGGTAAACATCAAAATGAAAAAGACCGTTGTCAAGACTAGCGTGATGATCGAAATCAAAGTTAAAGGTTTGCGCAGGACAATCAGTATATTAAGAATCATCAGTATATCTCTTAAAGTACATTGCATAACTTGTTTAGAATGTGCAACAAGTTTATAAAGCAAGAATCAATATCAGCTATATGGCGGACCGTCTTTATTATCTATTTACACCTTGGTCAGGTAATTTGAGTGTATGAATGACATATTGTACTTTGACCATGTTATGTGATCTTTTGAGCAGCAATTATATTATTGCAGTAATTTACAATATGAGCTGAATATCATTCTTTCGGCTGCTGACTATCGGCAGCTGACTAGTGTTCGTTTAGATCCTGGCTAAGATGTCTCTTCCATACTAAATTCCGCGCCTTCAATTATTTTTGAATCGCCTTATCAGAGCCTGCAAACGATAACACTGATTAGTAGTACAGGTGGGAAGAAATGGGTGAGGAAATGTGTATGCGCGTGTTGCCTATTGTGTCAATCCTGTATCATATCTTACCATAATTCGTGCGGCTGAATAGCTACTCGATTAATAAACTATCCAGTTGCCCAAAAAGCAGTCATTTTCTTCAAAGGGTCTTTTTGTTATCTGGGGTCAAGAGATATCGAAAATCAGGGGTCATCGTTGTTTTATCACTACGGCTTAATGACATCGCCAATATTGCTTTCCGTGTCCTTGCTTTTTTTAAGTTCTTCGCAATGGTTTGTGGTTTATAGTTCATATTCCGTCGCCTAAAGTTCATTCACTCTTATGGGTGGTATTTATTTTTGCGCCTCGAATCACCCAAATGTTTGGCTGGCAGTAGTAGCAACGCCGCTACTGTTTGTTCTTTGTCACTAAGTAAGGATGAGCAGGCACTGACATCGGTTCCCTTTTCAACGTCAGAAATGACTACCTATATGTAAATGAGAGTTGTTCGTCTAAGAATAGTGATGAGGGCGGTGCGAGAATGGGGGCGGCAGGATGCTCTCTGTTCCGCGAGGGCAAATGGGAAGAAGAGTGCAAACAGATTTACACGAGGGAATTGGCATCGCGGTTTTTATAGCAGTAGCGGCGGTACTAGCCGTTGCTGGAAAAACATGTTCTGTATTCTCTGCGCTTATCGGCTGGCGAGCGGCCGCCAAGAGTTTGCTTGCTCTGGCTGCTGCGGCAATCGCAGCGACGGAGATGACCAGACATAGCAGTCACACGCCGGGCCAAATCATCCACCAAGGACATTTCTTCGTCGGCACAGTATATGCACAGTGTATATATTAACATAATAGACCAAAAACCTATGGACAATTAAGTCTTTATACCGCATGTGCTAAAATAGCGAGGCATACGCAAACTATTGCAATGAAAAGAAGATTTAGCTGTGCATTACCCTCATCCATTCTAGGAGATATATGGAGAGCACATCATAAGTCACATATCTTAGCGTAAGATTGACACATATCGTTTAGAGTTTTTGGTCCGACACCGCCGTTAGACATTCCAGTATAAAACGAAATGGGTCTATGCTCGAATTCGAGTCTACACCACAACGCATACGTAAGATTAACAACCTACTAAGCCAACACGCGGACGAACAAATACAGAGTAGACTAAATGAAGCTTGAGATTCACCATTTACAGACAGAGACTTTTCGGATTGGTATTATGCGTACTTCAACGTATTAAATCATAGCACGATCCGATTATTATAGAATAACCATTCACCCCACTTTGGATAGTCCGAATGAGTCTATCGATGGCGTTCTCCGACCATATATAGTAACAGTCTATAAATAGACCGACAGTTGATAGCTAAAGCGATCTGGTGAACTGGAATACCCGAACTAATAAAATGGCCACATGTCACCACTTCAATGTGCGTTCCATTATATTCGTGTACTTTCTGTTTTGCACGCTCCGATCTGCTTTTTCGATCTCCCTAGTTTGAGCCGAATATTCACTGGCATAGAGGTGCACGATCGCAGGAAAACGATCTCCTACGTATCCATATTCTGAGCAAAATTAAAACATACAACTGTTTTACGTAAGGTTCGAAAAAAAAAAGACATCTTTCCTCCACAAGGTAAGAGAACCGCTCTATGGTTCCAATTCGATATTTAATGCGTTGCCTGCCACGCATACATTAAACGTCATAACAAGTTCCCTGCTTTAAATTGCTCGTATACATCGGACCTTCAACTGCCCGTTACTGTAGATGCAAATACTGAAGATGAATTTGTTTCCACGAATACACTTACTTACCATCACAAAATAGAGAATATTTTTTGTAGGTGTTAAATGGCCTTAAAAATTGTACTGCTATGATGAATAACGGACGGGGGATATTTTGAAATCGAACAAAACGGATAATATTAGACTAAAAAATATAGTGCTTTTATTAAGGTCGCTGGCACATTTTAACAGTGAAACAGTCCGGCAGATTGTCTCGTTTTGACTTCAGAAAGAGCCCAAGCTTTGGCCGAGGCCCGTAGATGTAACATCAAGCGCGATTCCAAGTGCTAGTCAGCGCCTTAAATCTATTTCGTTCGTTTCTACATTTTAAAGCCATATCATGTGGTTCGTAAAATGACGACAAATTGCGCTTGGTATATTCGATCGAATTACAGACCTTGTACAAATACCTTTTTGCTTGTTTCTTTTCTCATTCGTACTTGTGTTCCGCACAGGTATCTTGCCGAAGCGCCCGACCGATGATAATGGTGAGTTGGTCGCGCAACTATAACATTATAATCATTAACACCGGGTCCTTCTGGGTAGAAGAGTGCGGTGTTATATTCGTACGCGTAGGTTTCCTTCTTGCACGTCGTTAATTCATAGTATACGTGTGCGTATTATTGTCGTTGTTGCCACTGATGCTAACTGTGATTGTCCGTGTCTCTGTTTGGCCTTTCGTTGTCGCTTCCCTTTCCCTTTCGGCAGATATTATCAACTCAGACGCGATCTCTAGTGCTCCTGCCAGAGCCACTGTAGGCGCACATTGGCGCTCGCTCTACTGCGTCCTAGATCGTAACAACTTTCAATGCACTAACCGTCGTTGCCGCCTCCCCTAAAAGCAACAACAAGGGCGACTACGATACCGAGGATAACAACAAGAAAACGAATCGTTTTGCAAAACGGCGACAGCGTCCGCAACAATACCGACTGCTACTGACCGGTAAAAAAACTACTGGGACCGGAAATAGCCGTAGCAGCATAGGCTGCATTTTTGTGAATCGCTAGGATACGCGGCGAAGGAGTGTGCGAATAAGCGAGCAAACAGACGTAGAAGAAGAAAGGCAGGGAGAAAAGAGGAAGAGACAGACGACTCCAGCAGTGGTTGTTGCTTGCTGTCTTCGATTATAAAAGTGAGCTAGGCTGCGGCAGCCGCTTGCCGTCACAGCCACTGCCAGCACTATTAACAGAACCAGCGGCGCTGTTGCTTGTTTCAACGACGACAACCACGTTGCCGTCGAAGCGTCGAGCTGAGGCGCATTGCGCTGCGCCCGCGCCACCTTCAAGCTAACAGCAGCAAGAGCGTTAGGCAGCAGCAAACAACGCGAACGAAAGAACCAGCGAATGGACGGCGAAACAGCGGCACTGGCTAACGAATAAGTGGCTGAGTAACGACAGGAACAGCGGCAGCACCAGCGACAGGAGTGAGAGGGCGCCAGAAGCAGATAACGTGATCACCATCTTCCTTACGCCGCTGCTGCCGCCATCGTCATCGACGACATCATCATCTGAATAGCACCGTCAGAACTGCTGTTTCAGCTACTGCCACAAACAGCAACAAGCGCACCAGCGCTCCTTCTCCGGAGCTCCTCCGGTGCCACTATTGCCACCATCGTTGGCATCATGAAGCTGCGCTGACGACGACCTATCGGGATTGTCGGGGCCACGATTCTACAGCGACCATAGCAGCAGACAGAACGATTAGAACAGTGTGAGTGGTCGAAGCAGTCAGGCCCAAGCAGAGCGGACCAGCTAGTAACTGCACGGAGGGTAACATTGACCACGAACTGCCGTATCCTTTGTCTAGTCTCCACCGTTCACTTATTCTTCGTCCCGCTTAGGAGTAACATCCCAGATGGTTCGGTAGCTGTCACAGCATAGCACAAGTGTCTTAGCTCTACGGCGGTGTATGTATGTATGTATGTATGTATGTATATTTATATTTTGAAAATACAATACAATAACAAGAGGAAAAAAAAGTGATTTCAGCCGAGGCGGCAGGCCGATACTGCCGATCCTTATAGCTTATTAGTGCTGGGCGATGTGGAGTAATATTGTGAGTTTTGTGCTAATAACTGCCGGCGGTGCGAAAAGCAAGTGGTAGGACTGTGAAGAATTATTGTCGATTGCAGATGTTAGTAATCGCGTCAAATAATAGCTCTTTTGTGGATAAATTAAGTACATGTTAATTAGCTGATGACTGATTGATGAATTAAGGTTCGCTTAGATTCTTCTGGGTATTGGCATGACAACGAATTCCGTGACGATAACGTCAACCGAACCATCTGTAGACTAGTGGCTCTGGTAAATTTATGACAGCGCTTGCCTAACGAGCGTCATTTCCAGGCCAGCCATCCCCAAAAGACTGAGGGGTGCCGAAAGCGCCACGTGCAAAAGCGACCCAGTGCTGGGTCAATAGTACAAGTGTTCGTGAGTGGTAAAAGAGGTGTTTAAGTGTGGCACACTTTTGCAAGACAAAAATAGGACAGGCACTAAGGCTGTGTACTAACAAGAGGATAAACAGAAGTGTAACGACAGAGTTGTAGATCCCTCGAGCGAACTGGGGATCCAATTGATGCTATCCAAACTGCGCCTATTCTTTTGTCGCTACTTGAAACAGCCGTAGAGTGTGAACCAACATCGGCTAACGAAATGTAACTGTTGACCGTAAAACCGCTGCCTCCCCCAAAAACGTGTGTTAGGTTGTTGTTCATCTTGGGCTACCGTAGCTTGAGTGCAAGTGATCAGTGAGTGCTACAGCTGTATTTTCTTTTCTTCCCTCCCCTTCCCCTACACAGTCACACGCAATACATTGTGCATCTTCCAGTAATTCTCTTCTCAATGATCGTTTTGTATCTGAAAAAAAAAAGGTGCAATATCACCATATAATATTAATGATAGATGACTATCGCAATTAATGACATGGTCAGCTGCAATGGCGGGTGAGCCTGGAATTGGTGCTTTTCCACACTACGTCTCCAATTCACGTTTAGCGGGAAGCAACAAGAGGGAAGACACAGAGAACGAAGTACCAGGGAGACCTACAACTATTACTAATCGCTGTTGCTATCGTCTGAAAGTCACTATCAATAAATAAATAAGTAAGAAAAAACAAACGATAGCAAGGACGCGCGGAAATTATCGACGCGTGTAGGTACTTGCCTACCAGTCTGCGAGCGTGCGTGCATTTGAGGTTATATGCGTTACTGTGTGTAGACGTATTCCGCTGCCTTCTTCTGCCTAGTAGTAATAGAACATGCTGAAAGTGTTGAAGTCTAGTCGACATCAATAAATGCTCGATTGTGCGGATTTTCTTCAACTCTGCAATTCTTCTCGTCGGGCACTTTTAGGCTATCATCAATACCGAAAACCTTTTTATTATTCTTTTATCGCTCCGCCTTCCCGTACTCACTGGGCTTATGTGCTCGTTTGCAAAAATAAAGAGCGTAATGAAGCTAATCGTATGAAAGCAATTGGAAGAAGAAAAAGCAACGCTATAAAAACACGAGAGATATACCGGAAAAGTGTGATAATGCATTACCACTTCAGTCAACGTGTAAATATCTTTCTCGCCAATTGGCTAGCTTGAAATTCTGCAGTCATATACGGCAGAGGTAAGACGTAATTGAAGCGACGCGCTTGTTCACTAGATCAGCAATTAAGGGTAGCTTCTCGCGCCGTGATGAAAGTGCGTAGTTTTGGGAGCTCCGGGATCGTAACCGGGACTCCCACGAACACCCAAGGCGGCCCGAGTCCTGCCGGGACTACAGCAACCCAGCAGGATACTTGTGCTTCGGCTCCAGGCGAAACGCGCATGGAACGCGTTCGACGATTATTGAGTTCACCACTGGCAGCGCGACGAAAATCTTCTCACCCGGGTGCGCACGATCATCGAGTCTTCGGCGTCCCACTTGATATTCTTATGGCAAAGAATCAGGCAGTTCCCTTCGTCTTATCCAGGTAGGTGATCTTTTGACATTGAACACTTCAGAGCTGGGTATTAATAAGACAAATGATGACTATACCTTTATTGTTTTTAAGTTAAAAGGTTAACTTCATTTTACTTTTTGTAGCTGTAGCAGAGATCTGTTTTTGGGACAATAGATTGATTGATATTCGGCAGGTGCCTGTACACTTAGCAGTGAGTATGCAACGGGCATCTGACAACCCCCTTAAGGCTGAAACGATACGAAAATGGTTCAAAGCTATGTAGAATTGAAACAGGTCTCAAGAAGTAAAGGTAGCGAAAAAGCTAAGGGGCTTTTCTTGGTATTTGGAATACATACTGAATACATAATTTGCAACTAAGCTGATGATATTTCGCACTGTTGGAATATCCTATACGTTATTAGGCTAAAAACGTACATATCGAAACACTAGAACCTACCATAGGATTTAGTAGGTGAAAGTTCTACTCTATTAACCGAATGCCTTATTAAAGGTATAGTCTGGTCTACATAGTGTATAGGCCTCAATCTCATTGAAGCAAGTTTGCGAAATAAGTTAATTTAAAGGAAAGAAAATGCTTGCGCGCAATTTTTTTTGTAAAGTCAAGTTCAGAGCAGACTATAGTCCGTGCATTTTTTTTTGAGTTAAGTAAACCAAAAAATGCCGCCCACTTATTGATTGTTCTATCGTACTTTGATTTGGACAAAGTTTTCATTGCATATTCTATAACAAAATCAAATTTACTATAAACGATCGGACACAATGGATCGAAGCATATATATGCAACTTTTTTTGCTCAATTACAGTGTGCAAATTTATCAGTTAGTACTATTCTACACTTTTATGCATTTGGGTGTACGAGGACTTATTTCATCTTGGTAGCAATTTGCAGGCCCTTATATTTCAGCAAGTTGTTTCGGCTTCGTATTGTAGTTACACATGGCGCGTTCCGAGCTAGAACCTTAGATGATGTAGCGTTTTTTTGCATTCTCTGTTGAGGTGAATACTATGCGCTTGATCGATTCGCAGATTTGAAACATAAAACAAAAAAAAAAAAGAGGAATTAACAAGCATTGACCTAATCATAGGTTTTACCTTAAAGAGCTGTTGAACTACTCGAGGTTTCAAATTGGTACAAGCCAATCATTTATCACGAAAAATTCGGATCCAGTTGTTTCACGGACTGCTTTGGTATATGGCGACATTCACACTTTTTACATTCAGCTCTATTCCGATTGAATTGTACAATGAAATACCTCAATGGAGAACGGCTAGACCCTAAAACATTAAACTGAGCCATATATATTTATATTCATGGGTTTTAGTGTTTATATGCCGGCTCTTTTTGTAGGACAGAAATCAATGAATCATGATGAACTTTAGATGAGTGGTTAAGGGTGCTAGGATGCGAGGTGTGTAGGTTTATCCCGATTTAAGACTAATATACCTTTTTAATTTAAAAAAAAATTAATTGAAGTATTTGTAATGCAAATTTTCTAGGGGAGTACCATAACTCTAAATTAATGGCCAAAGCGAGCCTCAAATAGAAAACACAAGCGTTGGCATATAAGCACCTTGGTGTATGTGTGCTAAGAGGTGCATGGTCTGAAGCAGGCGGGTACCTGCTTCGCACAATGCAGCAAGTATTTCATAGTTTCTTGTAGATCAAAAGCTAACCCACTACCGAGCTCAAACCGATTGGGTACACTAGAAATACGTAACGACACTTTAGCTTTGTCTCGGGTGGAATACCTATGTTATAACAACCACTAAAAAGAGTTGTATTGTTTTGCTCCTGCTGTTATTGAAGAAAGCATTAGTATACCGAATATAGTAGTCTGAATTAACATCCTACCAATTTTGCGTGAACGTCAAATGGAAGCTAGGCACTGGCTCAAATTAAACATTTTATAAGGCATGGACAGGTCTATCCAGTAATAGTGAAAGTTTTATCTGTGTTTAACTATGAAATAATAACTGGAATATGATAACAGTGTGAACAATGTCTAGGTTTTAACCTAGGTCCAACTAGTTATTGTGCCGTTTAGTTAAATCATTAAAATAGGCCTAGAACAAGGCTTGAAGAGTGCAAAGGTTTCTTTATCACAAAGAATGTGTTATAGTATATAAAAGGTTGGCGGCCTTGATAAGTTCGGGGTGCTGTTTTTATCTTTGATACTGGCTTTTTTAATTTAGTAAACTCGAATAAATTTGATTTTCCTTGTTGCTAATCGTTCACGTGAAGTACCGGCTTTTTGTGTATGATAACCAAATCTACTCCGTTGGTATGAAATATTTTATAAATGTGAGGGTAAGGTGGCAAATTTCGAATTCTCACCCTTCGAGGTCTACATAAAAATGAATTTGTGAAAGTAATCTTACTTTAGTCTCCTAAAAGTTCATTACGATCGCTTGCCTCAGACGGACTGCAAAAGAATCTCGTACCGACTGATGTGTCTCAAGGTGCAAGATATAAAAGCGAATGAGAATTATTTCTGGAACTATGCGTAGGAGCATTAGACATGTTGTCCATAAAACTTCATTTTATAAAATACTTCTAACCACAAAGACGAATGTATATTTTAGAATAATTTCTTAAATATATTGCGTGAACGAGCAGTGTTATCTATTAGTTCAGAAAAATTTAAGCTATGTCGTTCAACTATGCTCTTGTACATGTGCCTTCAAATCGTTTTGTCCGAACTGTCCCCTAATGCTTCTGCACCAAAATATAAAGTCGAAGCAGCATCGTGTTTTTTGGGCAACGAATTCGCTGTTGTCAGCAGCTATCTCTTCTTTTCTAACCCAATATCATTCCTACCACATCACTTCATTAGTGAATCTACGTTACATACTGTTCTCCTATCGCAGGAAAAGGTGAAAAAGGAAACCTTTAACTGTTTAGAAAGGCATAGTAGAACTAGGCATTATTAGGAAGCATTTTCAAAGAAAATTAAATTTTGCTTTTGGTACGTCCAAGTCTAGGTTCCTTTGATCACATTTGAGTCCTTTTTTCGGATCAACTGAGTTGGGCTATGTGTCATGGTCAAGGTCAAAAAGGCGATATAGGGACATGCGCTTCAGCTGGGGAGTTACGGCGACTGCTTATTCATATGACAGATGTATAGTATGTCTCTGGACAGCTCAAGTGAGGGGATTGTTCGGGCAAGGAGAGGAGGAACAGGGAACATGACGAATACAGAGAGCACTTATTGGTCCGTAAGTAGAACAATGCTCGTTGAGTACTCTTATGTGTGTAGCTTCTAATGAGTGTATTTCACTGGACGCTAGAACTATTTGTTTTTTTAGGGTTTATGTAGCGTCTTGATTTTAGACTAGGAACTTTTAGTGTGAGCTCACGATCAATATCTTCATTATTTCATCTAAATCAGTTTTAATTCTGTGCTTATATACTATATCTGCTGCCACGACAGCGTTAGCGTTAGCTGGCTAATAGCTACAACAATCAACCAATTTCTTAACGTTGGCGTCGCACGTCGATCGTTCGACGACTCCCCCTCGCTATTTGTCATATATAAGTACTTCCCTGTTTACTAAGCATTCCCTTGAAAACTTCACTGTAGTATTCTACTTTTTGTTGCCAATGTTTGTTCTTCCAATCATTGTTTATAATTTGTTGATTGCATATCCATTGAAATCCTTTCGTAAATTGATCAGGTCAGAAATGGAGAAGGTTTCCTTCCAGTCCTTCCACCCCTTGCTGCATAATGATGACGGCGCACTCCCAGCGCAGTAGTCTTTCTTCGTGATTACACACTCATTCTACTTTTCCCGCTATCAGTCCTTTCCGCAACGTTCGTTCATCATCGCGTTAGTAGTCAAAGTCATTCTGCTCACTGTTTTCTGCAGCTATATCGCACTGCTATGCGCGCATTATAGCAAGCGCTACCACATTGCCGTCGATCTCCCAAAGTCACGACCCTGAAGTTCTTGTTGTACCAGTAGTGCCCGTCCTTGTTGTTTCAAACGTCAATTTGTTTACGCAGTTTTTTCCGTGACGACCGCATCTTGTATCTGAAAATTTGGACGATGTGCTCAGGTCAGTTTCGGTACAAACTTCACAATTAACTCCATACTTGTGTAAGTCTATTCCTGTTTATACAAGGTCTACCGCTTGATCTACTAAGAGTCCAATTAGCGGCTGATGTTATTTAATTAGACTCTCATAAATCGTCGATGAGTAGTTCTCACGGAGGTTATTTTAGCGGATGTAGTAATAAATTGGGTTACATGTACTGCTCTACCAGTCGAATCAAGGGAATTCTTGCGTATACTTAAAGCATACATATTTAAGCGTTTGTCATCTGCAAGCTGAGATCATTTTTTTTCCCGCTAGATCCTTCAATGCTAGCGTCCATCTGCAAACTTGCCCTATTCCATGTTGAATATTACTACATTTCCAAGCAAGAGTGCTTCTTACATATCTTCTTCATCTACGCAAGCGCTTTTCCGCGTTTTGTAAGGATTCACATTTTGACGTGACCGAGAATGCATCACTTTTTTCTTTATTCTCAGCCGCTGGCTATCACGCACTTAAAAAAAAACTAAGCTCTGGACTCTCACTATGGCAGGTTCCGTTTTTCCCCTCATCCATCTGCCAGGCGTTAGTAATAACGATGGGATTTACATTACATGACCTCGCACTGTATTTGCGTTACCAACTAACAGTCTTTGAAACATAAACGGTCTTTTGTTGAACAGCCCACATCTAATTTTTTGTAATATCTCTGGGTCCAACAAAATCTCTGCCTGGTGAGTAACATGCCCAAGAAACGACAGGCGCCGTCAGCTCACATGAGTACTGTAACTTTGCTAAACTTGTTTAAAGTGTAACGACTTATGGAACATTAGTCTTTTCAACTCCGGATCACGTAATAGTTGACATTTGTGAACAGAGAATAACATCCTCCAAATAACATATTTTTGTTCGGATTTATTTATTTGCATCACTTGTTTTCTTTCAATGTTAGTTGATTCCTTATTTCCTTTACCATCATTGAAATTAAGTGGTAGGACAGCAACGCATTGTCAATACAGTGTCGTTTTACCTGGTCGTTTGCTGATAATCGGTCATTAGACAAGTTACGCGTTTTGTTTTTCCACGTAATAATAAACGCCTCGCCATACTCGTGGCGTTTCTCTACTGTACCCGACATTCTGGTTTCATCGATCTTGACAATTCATCTTCGGGAATGGCATATTCAGGCGAGAAGTAATAATACCAATAATTAAAGTTATACAATTCGGTTCGTAATGTTATTTTACCCTCATCCATTTGTATCGATCCCAATTGCCTTTAACTTACCGTCCTTCTTTTCACTCCTCCTCCTCCTCGTTGCCTATTAAATCTTATAGATCTCCTGCCATATATTGAATACTGATTGCTTATTTCGATTTTGAGCGCTCATCGTTACGCATGTATCTTTTAGCTAAATGCTAATTACACTTACTAAGCATATCCTAAAAGATTGAATCCTAAATAACAGTCAAATATAGACTTCAGCTCTGTTACGGTGATCCTCTTTGGAATGTGATGTCGAAAACGTTAATAACTGAAAGAAAACATGTTTTTCAAAGGTTTTTTTTGAGTGACCTCGCAAATTGATTCGTGGTTACTCTACTATAATCATAGTTCGATTAGCGTTTTACGATAATATGATATATTATAGCGTTTTCATGTAATTTTGCTATAAATGAAGTGTACATTGATCTGATGTGAACAAATAGTGGCCACAAAAGCATTTGCTAAGCGAACTGCGGTAATTCTCTCCACTGAGGTACATACCGACCTGCGATACGTTCGTAGCCCATTCATAAACTTCAGCGACTCAGTTTAAGCATTTATATAGATTATACTGCTAACACATACTGAGACACTAAGTTGACCAAGAGCATCCCAACGTCAACATCATCATTCTGTTGGCGTCACGTGACAAGCCGAAATGAGTATTTGATCTCCCTTTCCCACTTATTGTTCCCTTTCCATTTGCGTGGCGGTACCCATATGGCGCAAGCCACAACTTGCGGAATGAACTAAGGAAGTATTCTTCCTCGATTAACAGCGGGGCCGAGCAGCACATGCATGTAATTTTGAGTTAGCTGGGCTCGACATGGCTCTCATGGATATACTCTTGCTAGATTTGCCAAATGTTTTCTAAAAGAAGCTTGGCGCTACTTGAATAGATATCTGGTACTGTCAGATTTGTTTGTTCCTGATCGTTCTTCTTTCTCTCTACGTATGGTTATTCAAGGCAGAAATTCATTTATAAGCTAGCAGTTGTAATCTATAATGTAGGTTTATTCGGAAGTGGAGTCTAAAGCATTTTCTCTACCATGGTCCGAAGTCGTAACAAGCAGATCACTTACTGTGTATACGACTAGAAGTTATTTGCGGCTATGAAATCACAGAGATACAAATGGAGATGTGCAATGATGAAGGCAGAAATCTAACTGAAGAGGAATTACGCTGAAAAAAAGTTACTTAGAGCGATTGGATTCATCCTGCAACTTTTGCGGAGTTCTAAAACTGGTAAAGGTTAAATTCATAATTTAAAATATACAGAGTAGTTGTAAACTCAGAGCACCTCTTCCAATTGTACGATTAGATTGGTTGAAAAAAGCTGGAAGGCAGTTACATTTTGTTTTCTACAGTGCTTCTGTAGATCCGCTTTTGAGGTACGGAACCACAGGCACCGTAGACCTAGTGGATTTTGTATATAATAATAATAAGTTTTCGGACAGTACTCGTGACCTTTATTGCTCGCTACTCCTTCGATTTGATGCTAATAAGTGATTAATAAAGTCTATAGGTTTTACCTTTGCGCTATAATGGTTTCATGAATGTAGGAAAGCGACACAATTTCATCCCACTCGACATTATGGTATCTTAACATAAATGCTTTTCTCTTAATTATCATCAAGTTTATCATAATAGAACTTATGAAAGGTAACCTTCGTGGATAGGACACAATTTGCGAATTAGGAAAAATCACTTAAACCAAACTGCATTATATTGGTAGGGACTGTTGGGCCCAAAAGATTAGATCTTTTATAATAAATAAGCACCTTTATTAGTTATATTATAACGACATATCAATTCTAAGCACAATCAAGTATGAACCTTTTCAAGATAAAAGTATTGCTATAAATGATAAAACGAAACGTCTTTTGAAAATAATAGCTCTTATCTGGTCTTTGTTGGAGTTCTAACAGAATTTCATAGCAATATTAATAGTAGTCTTTATCGTTGAAGTTAAATGACTTAATAATTAGTTAATGAGTTAAGAAGAAGATCAAATCGGAAGAACCTTATATAGATTGCCGTTGAACAATATCTAACACCACGTCACATTATGTAAGTATATTATTGAAGCACATTTTTCTCCTATGTTAACTGTATCATTACGAGACGCTGATTTATTCCGTTCTTCCCTATAAATCAGCGTAAAACTTTGTACCCGATAAAGAACAATAGTACCTGAAACAAAGCTTCAGCCGAGAAGATGCATTAGCTTCAAGTAGGAGAAATAAGAAAAACTCGATGTTTTATTATTATAATAGTTATTCTGCCTAACTTGAATTGATTTCTCCAAAACTTAGTCGTTTACATTTAGTGACCCTTAATGGTTTTTGTGATATAAAATCGGCTTTTTTTTTTTTGATTTTACTTTCTACCATTTAGTAGTCTTTTTGCGTTGTTATTCAGTTTTTTTGGTACATCCAATATATGACTTCAACAAAATGTCCTCGCAACGGATGAAAATCTCTTCAGCACAAGCATTCGGTTAAGGCTACTGATGACAAGTAATTACTACCTGTATCCCCAGTAGAAAGCGAGGTACAGCTCTCATTTGATTTTGATTCAAAACCCTTTACTGACACAGAAACAGCGATTAATCCATCCAACAATGTAAAATGAACAATAAGGGGTTGTATAAGTTCTCCTTTCTTTTCTTTTAGTCCGGAGATCGATTTTTACCAACAAATTATGCAGGGAGAATCTGTCATCATTCTCTTAACAACTGGAAAGTTCTTTTTTTTCAGTTGTGGACCTCTTGACAATTAGCTATGAGAAGCGAAATCACGGTAATCAGTGTTCCCATTGCCTCTGATAATGTTTGAAAACAACCGTTGCCTCTCGGCAGTAGTCTAACACTCAGCAATAACTGCATCACGTATGAGCGTTGTAAATCGGGAGAAAACACATCAGGGAGCCCCGTAAGAAAACTACTGCGTACGTCTTACCCTTAAAACATAACTAAATAACAATGAATAATTACTGATTGATTTTAAGAATTAAAAACGTGTTCCTCAGCGTTTTTATTATAAACGAAGTACTTTGTACGATGTAATTATATATATGTCATAAACGTTATCTCAACTGGCCGTTGTTCGGTTTTGGGAAGAAGTGACCTTCACCAACAGAGGTTAAGTCTTTGGAGATCGCCGATGAGCGGAAATACCTTGGTTAAATGCAGTTATAATACGAACCGGCGAATGTTGTTGTCATATTGTCGAAGTACATTCATTCTATAAAAAAAAAACAAGGTACGTTTCAAAAGGCTTTCAATATTTTTTAACGAAATTCCTACGACGACAAAACTTCCGCTTTATTGCTATCCATAAAGGTAAAAAAAGGCGACGGCATTAGAGATGGCCTTTGACGTACCATTGCCACCCACTATAAACACTTGTTTATTTCACTAATAATGGTATTATTTAAAAGCTATAGGCTACTGCGATCGCCTCTTAGAAGACCAATCAGACCATAGTACAGTGTCCTAGCACATACAGCGGGTCATAAGACAACGCTGTTTCATAGAACATCAAGCTTACCTACTAAATAATAGAACTTCCGAACTCGAAGCTTCTATTTTCCGCTTAGAACTTGGTGTTTCATCAAGCACTATAGAAACTGAATCAAAAGATGCGTATTACATTCTAACGCAAAAGTGTTTTTAATAAGAAAGTGCCTCCACCGTTCGATGATAGCAATAAAGTAGAAAATCTACGGGTGATCTATGCTTATGTTTGAAGATGGACTGTATGGACTGAGCCGGCAACGCAGCGAACGGCACCATTTGTGTAGCGAACCTTTCTTAAAAGCAAAAATAAACAAATTTAAGATATGGCCAAAGCGTAAGGAATACATTACCCAGCATAAACATTATATTATACAAGATGCGGATGGCGACATTTCCACATGTACACTTCCTCACACGTTTTAGACCCACAAAAGAGGATGTGTTTGAAACTGCATGTTTTTACGAAAATATTAAATAGATCACGCTTTTCTTGATTCGAGAAATGTATAGGAAACATAGTATCTAAAAAACCTTAAGTGGACTAAAGGACTGAAATTGCTAAGTACGGTGTTACAATGCAACACATGAAAAATCCGATTGCGAGATTAAAATTAGGAGGACACTGATAGGAGCAAGGGGTAGTGTGAATAAGACCGAGACTCCTGTGTTCAGTTCGATCACTGTTGTTGTAGTGGCTTTGTTCTACACAATAAAAAGGTAGCGCTCGGGTGTTAATGTTTTTGGAGAACTGTTAACTAGTTGTTTTCTACTACAAGAGAACTTTTGCCTTCTCCACCTAAATCCTTATATCGAAGTAGCAAGGTTTTTCCAATGTGATGTCTATACGCCTACTATGCATATACTTATTGGTAGCAAATTAGCTGCGGCAGAAAGAAAGTCTATTTGAAGGATTCTTGAATGTGTATATTTGTCTAGGGGAAAAGGTAGTCTAATCAAACAGGAAATACGATTACACAAATGGCAAATAGAATACGATGCCCATGAAATACGGCAAATACGAAATATGAAAAAAAATCTTCTGTTTTTTGCTCGTCATAATGAAGAAAATTTAATCATTCAGTAGGCTAAGTGTCTTCAAACTCAACTTCGACCGGAACGTATGACCTTAGATCGCGTATAAAAATTGAAATTGGCTTCAGATTTGATTCCTCGTTCGCGGAATTAAAGGGTAAAGCTCAAAATGTATGTCGATGTAATACTGTGTATAGCACTGCAACATTTTATCGCTTGAAGTAAATCGTATTGTCTAGCG
Source organism: Varroa destructor (assembly GCF_002443255.2). Classification (NCBI taxonomy): domain Eukaryota; kingdom Metazoa; phylum Arthropoda; class Arachnida; order Mesostigmata; family Varroidae; genus Varroa; species Varroa destructor. The sequence continues at coordinate 724,124 of NW_019211454.1, read as the reverse complement.
TCTTCCTGATATTACATCTATGATATAGTATCAGGGTGCTCTCAGGTAAGTTAGTAGTCTTGTACGGAATTATTTCTGGACGCGTTTATGGTGAAACATTACATTGAGTACGGATACTCAAGATCAGCGATAGGTTCTGTAAACAATATGGTCAATAAGATCCACTAAATACGTTTTCGTATGGTGACAAATTCTCTAGTGTTAGAGCAAAGTAGTCTCCCAAGCGACATCGAAGTTGATGAAAAGTTGTAGGTAACTGGTCTGAAAAGCGTAGTTAGTGGTAATAAAAATGCTTGTCAGGAACAATTGAAAGACTGTAATAAAAACAGTTCTAGCTGGTTACTTTCATTTAAAAAAAGTAAGTAGTGCCAGTTGGCCACGCCACGGCTTAATTCGACAGAAGATATTCAGGAATCTACCTTCTTTAATAGAATTAACTTAACCTTTGTAACCTATTTGCTGGCCATGCATTCGCGCTACTTCAGGACCTTCGTTGAATTGTTTCGAAATTACCTGGAAATAGTGACCGATCTGATCAGGCGGCACGTTGGGAGCTCTAGAAAGAGATGTTTAACAATTTCATACATTTTTATCGATTTTTTCGATCGAGGTGGTTTTATCGATTAACCTGACGTCTAATGCCGATGTCGACTCAAGCGTATAAACCGACGGTGATATTAACTTCTGTATTGAAATCATCATTCAGAAAAAAGTACCTTTTTAATTTAAAGCTGCAGGTGTACCATGTGCGTATGATGAAAGCGATTGTTATCGTGTTACGACTGATACAATTAGAAAGTTCATTTTAAATAAGTACTTTTCCTTTCCGAGTCTTGCAGGGAATTCTGGTGGTTCATAGCGTATGTTCACTTACAAGCGGGTGGTTCTAGAGCTTGTCAGACAAGAAAGAGAGAAATACTGATTTGTTTTTAACGCTATTGTACGTATAGATGAAAAACGCTAGCGATCTTCTGAACCACAAAGAAGATCAATCGAACCATTCACGAGTTTCGTCTCAACGACAGTGGTCATGGTTGCTATTGTTCAAGATTGAATAGCATAACTACGAATGCTCAGGGACCCGCTTGTTGAACGAATTGCTTGGCAGATCTAAACGCTTTATTGGAAATTCAACTCGGGTAGTATTGACTCAATGGTAGAAAAATTTAGACTTTCTACTCGTGGAATGACTCAGGAGCGATTTGCAAGCGCCGTGCTATTTATCTAGGTATGAAGCTATTGGCACTGAAAGCTTTTACGTTTTGCAAAGGTAAAATTCGTTCCGAAAGTATATATTCTATTGGGATTTTTGTGAACTTGGTTTCCTTCATTTGGAATTAAACGCTACATGACGATATATTGTTAGCTGGCTGAATTGCAGTTCAAAACAGAGTCATATGGGTGTATCTATACACGGACGTGACGGAAAGTATATTATTACAGTTAACATATAAAATATGAGGGTTTCTGTTTAGTATTTGAGCGTTCGAGCGTTTGAGAACGCGATATATACCTTGTCACAAGACGAGCAGGTCAGGGACGTGTACACCTGCCTTTTGCGTGTGCATAACTGACGGAGGACCCGTCCAGTGTAAGTTCATTCCACACAATTGAACACATTCATTCATGTGTGATTTTTGCATTGAATACTATTATTATTAAGCTTGTAGAAATCTTGAATTGTTCCCTCGTGTTCGGTTTCTGCCAGCAGTAAACAAATTCAATGTAATAACATTGTACCTTGTAACAAAGGTACTCTGCATTCGGGTGAGGCCTCAGTTATGTTAAATATCGCTCAGAAAATTAACTTTCTAGATCTTCTTAAGCAATATATATATGTGTCTCAAATTTTATCTTTATGTTAATAAACGACAGTTGGCTTATCAGTAAAAGCAAGTATGAAGTAATCGTATTTATGGCTAGTTGGCAGCTTTGTACGTTACCAGTGTTTCAAGCCACGCGCCGACGGCTGATGCAAAACAGAAGGAAGTCGCGTACAAGGCTCCTTCACCTGAGGGCCACAAATAGCGTGTTCGGGCTAATTATATTTGTCTACTGTGCAGTAGAATTGCGCTAATGCGTGGAGAGCAAAAATAATCGCAGATGTACACATTGTTGCAACCATTCATGGTAGATCGTCGATCTGATACTCAGGAACGTCCCAAGTATTCTAAAATATGGTAAGAAGCCGTATGGCTTGTATCAAGTTTTCTTTTCTGCTGGCCTGACTGTAAAGCAAGGTTAAATAGCGGAATCTGTCGTAGAAAAGGTTACGGTAAAAATCTGCTATGGAGAATTATGTAATTCCCTTTACTTCCTTACCCGTTGTTGCCGTTATCACAAAATTAAAGAAATTTAGTATATCTATATGCTAACAGTGAGCGTTAATTTCGAAATATGATACTATCTTTGTATAATGTTATATTTAGTTACAATTATATTATTATACTAAATATGCGAGGCGCGAATATGTAGCTCAGGACCCTCTTGATAATCATGCCACCGTAACTAACGATGCTGCTGACGACAACAGCTATTGAACTATTTTAGTTTTCGCGCTAGTTTCTAGGCTTTGAACTACGAGCTTTGAACTATCTCTAACAACTGGCAGTCTCTGTCTGTATTAGCAGAACCAAAGTTCCCATAAAAATGCAATCCAACTTATTGATTTAATGATTCGGGTATGAAGTGCTTATGCACTTCGTATGCTTATGCACGTATGCAATCGTGTCACATCCCGTTAGATTTCTGAAGTCTTTTTCGATATTGTTATGCAAACACCTTTCGCCAAAACCGTACCATATTTATGTGAAATGGCACTAATACGAAACCCTAAAGCGCTTGCTTTAGGTACCTAAAAACTAAAGTCTTTGCTTGCTTTTACATGTTTGTTTGTTGAACTAGTATTGAATGCAGCGATCATTTGATGTTGTTCACAGTCTTAACTGTTGGCAGAGTTTTAGTAGGTTTAGTGATAGCTTTCTAGTAGATACACGCATCTTTCTCATCTTAACAGTTCAATCTCGTTGTCTGCGGCAACGACAAGGAAGCTACTTCGAGGATCCTATATCCTATCTAATGCTAGCGGCATTAGAAAATAAAAGGAACATAGATTAAACAGGTTCATTCTTAACGTAGGCTTCATATAAAGATGGGCGGAGAATAATTTCGAACGTGGAATACGCGAAAATAATATTAAGGGAAAAAAAGGTAGCGCAAGTTGAGGCTTAAAGTTCAAAATCAACTTGTATTGTTTACAAGGCATCTAGGAACGCATGAGCGAATCATTTACTCAGATAACACTTCATCTAAGATAAGAACTCTTGTATCCGTTCGTTTGTCTTAATTTAATATTTCTTCTATTGTAAAAGTTCCGTCAATGTAAGATTAGTGTGATTTATACTATGAGCATGTACGAATTATTGCATGCAGCTCAGCAACCTGTGAATGACCTTTTTTTTTTTGAGCAATGTACTAATACGTCGGAGTATTGTACAAGACTTCGCTAAAAATTTTCTTTGATGATACAACTTTGTTGCTAGATTGTAATACTACAGGTAGTATTACATTATAGTTCCTAGGAAAACCGCGCCAGATCAGCCAAAATTACTCATCAAAAGAAGATCACGTGTGTCTCGCAAGCGATAAAAGCGATTGCATTTGCTGTTCCATTTGGCGCACAGTCGTGACCTAATTTTTCACGTGTTATGCTTGAAGTAGAATTAGAAGAATGACTGAGTGTTGTAAAAACGAATTAATTTAAGTGACCTTCGGCAAAATTTTGCATTATTCCGCAATTTTCTATTCATATGTAATATGTACCCCAATGTTTTATCCATCTTTTATACCCTGTCAGGCTACTTAGAACAAGGCGAAGCCTTTAGTCAAACGCTTAAAATAATACGCGTTAAAAAAAAATTGGCAGGTTAGAGAAAACGACCAAGAAGGGATAATTATTTTTAGCAGAAGTTTCGCTTTTATACCTAAACTCTTAAAACCATTCGATTTATTCTTTCTAAGAAAACATGCACGTCGCGCATTGATATATGTTCGTAGTTATACATCCTGTGGCGTTTTCTTACCCTGAACAGTATTTGTTCATCTAACTAGTCTGTCTAGTAATAGAACTAGGCTTTCTGTTTAATGAAAACGATACAGATTGATGGGTCAGACTAAGGACATTAGATGTCCCCCACTTTGACGTGTCCCACATAAAGTTGTACCTTTGTCCATAATTTCCGTCATATGTTTTTAATCCACATGTATTTACTACGTCTTGTGACACACCATCGTCATCACTGTTGTTCTTATCACTACTGGGGTTGTCATTCATCTTCATTCATTTTTTAACCGAATCACTTGATATAAGAATGTTAGGCAACGATTGGTACCACAATAGTTGTCTTTTTCTGTTATCATACTCTCAAATTCGGAAGTGGAATTAAATTTTTGGCCGCATTTTTTACTTTACGTACAGGTCATTGTTAGTCCGCCAACGGCAGTGACGTCAGCGCACATAATTATTATTAGTGTCACGTAAATTACGTGGAAAAACGGCGTAGCTGTTGGTAGAAAATAGCTGTCACGTAGATTTATTCCTGGGGGTATGTAGGTGCAAAGAAACGCGTGTGTATGCAAATATAATTATTTCTAAAGGGACTGCAGGAGTGAACTAGAATAGTTGTTTTTGAGCTAACTCGGTATATTGCAACCTATACTTCACCATTTCAAAACGAGATAGCGGCAGCGATCCTTCCCTACAATATCCACTGCGCGTAATACTAACAGCATAATGGTTTCACTTGTTTAGTGGCAAGGACGCTTATTTTGAGGAAGATAATACGAAAATAACAAAAGGCCTAAGTCCAACTATAGGGCTCAAAATCACAGGCACAGCTCCGTCTTGTAACGGTGCGCGGAATAATCGCCGCTTAGCGGTTAAAAGACACCGCTGCGATGGCCAAAGCTGTAGATGAAAATACCAATAACATCAACGATAGCGGGGAAAAAAGCAATACAAAACGATGCGTAGTTCCCTGAGTACCTAGATATGTACACATATATATATTATAATTGCATAGAATCCTCCGTGCTCCGTTGCTCGTACTGTCGGGTGGTTTGTAAGGCAAGGTGGAGGATGAAACGTGCATAGAGAATAAAGAGGTAAACTGTCACACGTTAGGATCAACAACGTGCCTTCACCCATATAGAGACAGAGATAACACAGTGAAAGCCAACTGAGGACATCCCCTACAACGAGCCAAATCAATAACAATAATTGTTCTCTCAAATATTTCGATTAATTTGTGTTAGCGCCTATTAGTTAGTAAACGATGCGTCTTTTACAATAGCTACTGCGACAGAGATATTCAACTGAAAGAATATCTAGATTTCGCAAATCCATCCCTTTATTACTGACATCGTACCAATCGTTGTCTGATACCGCGGAACGACAACTCTACGAGACCGCTTTATTGTCTTGAGGCACCGATTAGTAATCAGTAGTATTGATGACATTACTTCATCAAATGAACAAATACGTTACCTTAGCTGGCCTAAAAGAAGCTCGTGCCTTAACGTAGACATAGTCGTGTTAAATCAATCAGGTGGTAGTTCTACGAAAAGAAGGTGTCCAGCACAGAACGAAAATTATGTCATAAAATGTTTTAGGTAACACATAGATTGCCTGCTGTATGCATTTTGCAGTAGTGCGTCAAATTGGTTTTATTTTGGAGGGTTGTGCGTTGATATATTATCAGCTTCTGAGAACGTATTACAAAAAAACGAATCATGTATTAATCGTCTACGGCTGTAACTTCCAAGTTATTTCTGGAAAAAGATCGTTCTTACAAACGCAGAAAATGTTGCCCATCGGCGTTTACTCTTTTCAGCTTAAAAGAAGATTGCGCGAAAATTCGCATATAGTTTGATGGACTCTTCTATAGCATATATATATATATATATATATATATATATATATATATATATAAATTATAACGATTCTTAGCATTTACCCTTTTCAATGGAAGTAGTAATTCGAAATTATTCTGCAAAGAACACCGTCGGCAATGACAGAATACCTTCACTCTAATGTCATTGAAAAAGTCAAAAGCAACACTGCCAAAGATGTCCCTTCTAGGGTAACACTAACGTCGTACGTTTATGTAATTTAAGAATGAAAATTTAGCAAAACGAGCCGGATATATTTCTAAAGATAGGGCAGCTAAAATGGCTCCTAACGATGCTTTGACCAGAAACGTAATAATTATTTAGTTCGCGCCAAAATCATCAACGCAGACATCAATCAAGTTGAACAAACCAGCTGCTCACTTTATTGAATATTCTTTATCTGTCTGTATATTACATATGAGAACGACCTGAATAACAGCAGCCTTAGCAATTGAAAACCTGCCAGGTGGGAAAACCATTTCATTGTATATAATGTTGAATGTCGACTTTCAACGGCAACATCACACAGAGTTCAGTAAAAGATATTTATTATTACCTGATTTAATATAATTCTTTCATTCATTCATAAGATAGTTCTTACATTCCTCACCTGATATGCCACCCTACAGTCACGGGTCAGAAAATTTTACAGCTGTAAGGTAGGCATAAATGTTTATTGAGAGGAAATTATTTTTCAGTTTATTAAGGTCCTCGGCATTTTTCGTACTTTAGCAAAAGAAGATTGTTAAAGATTTTTAACGAAAATCCAATCGTTTAAAAACCAAAAAAATGCTTTTACTCTGAAATGAGTATGCTAGCCCGGTAATCAATAGTTCGCCGAAGCGGATAAGAAAAGAAGCTCGCTTAAAGTTAAATTCACATTGAATGAAGTGTATTTTAATTGTACGCTGCTCATTTCTCAACGAAGATATGGGCATACACTTGGAACTTTCACAACAGCGGTACGGTATGAGTCACTGAAGTATTCATTTAACTTTCTAATGTTTCTTTCTTGAATTTATATAAAGAGTGCTGATGAATGCCTTTGATACTCGCCTCATAAAATCCTGTCTTTTTAATGCGATATCTTATAATCAGTTAGATATTTATCAAGAACGTGATACTGGTTGTTATTAAATTTTCAAGGCTTCGAACGAACAAAATACTTAAGCGTATGTAGTTAAATTCGTTTGAAGGAAGTAATGATTTTTGTAATATATACAAATAATACTATATTTTCAGCCTGTTTCTCAAATACATTAGCAGCTAGTTGTCTGCTTCCCACGACTTTGTTATCTTACAAATGCAAGCTAACTTAAACAGCGGTCAGTAACAATTACGTACCGATGTTACCTGGCATGCTCGTTTAAATAGCTCTTCCCTTTCCATTTTAAGGTGACTTCAAGATGCTGTGCATATAGCCAATACGGATATGATCGTTTAATGGCATCGCATAGACAAATGGTAGTCCGCTCGCGCCGGGGTTTTTACTTGTTCTTGCTTTGCTGGGTATTGTATGTTTTGCGCCTTAACCATCAGCCATTTCAACGACCTTTCGGCTCTCTCTTGTGTCGTGTTTTTACTAGCGAATCAACTAATCCCTGTAACTTTTGCTCACCCATGAATACTTCAAATTTGCTACTTATATCTAAAATTATTCTAATACTGGTTGCGCGTATGAAGTATCTATGCCAGTTGTTTATTAGATTATAATGCGGGGTGCTCAAACATTAAGCGATCTCTGTATTTTACTTTCTTAGTACCCCGAAATTGTGGGGGTGTTACTTGTTTCGATTCCAATCAAATGTTTAATGGGTTGCGTGACTAATCCAAGATACGTTATGAGCTGATTTCTCCTGTCGCAAAAAGGATGAAATTAGTATTTTCTTTTTTATAAACTAACGATACAAAATGATTTATGCGAATGCAATAAGGAAGGCCCTTTTGGATGGTACGAGTTTGTTAGCTTCACACTTCTGAGCCTTTTACCTCATAGCGATCGTGATCAGCGCGCAAATCACTGTAGAAGAGCATGTTAACAACAACGCGCTTTCTCATTAGACTTCTTCTGTTCGGAGGTATAGTTGACCCCTGAAGCTTTTCTTCATTTGAAGGTCATATAAGATCATCTCTCTTTCACTGGCACGTCTAGTTTGTTAGTGCGCGTTTTCTAGAGATCAGTGCGTGTTCTACATGACGTGACGCAACGTCGATACAATATTTGAATGTAAGCCCGGGACCAAAAAATTTACTACTCTTTGGTTACTTAATTAATTGGTTTTTCTTTGCACTTCATGCCCCGCTTTGCCGACGCGCTCTTTTGTATCTACCGCTTTCAATTTGTAAACCGCTTTCAATGTCTTAAATAGCAATGCCAGCGGTTGGTTTTGGTGACTAAATCACACCTCAGTATTCAGGATTTTACAATAAAGGCGGCACCATCACTTTTGGATAGTTTGGAATATTTGAAGTTAGAGTAGGATCTGTAGTGATGTTTGTTTGAAGATTCTATAGCTGTTATACATACTGCTCGGTGCACGAGAACCCCTAAAGTTTGTAACTTATGCTGTGTATACTGAATTTTGTTTCGAATTAATATAGTGTGTGACATAAGTCGTTCAAATATGTTGCTGCAGTTCGTGGTACTTGTTTAGCCTTAAGCTCTAACTACAACATTTGGGGATAAACCACACGTGGATCGGTGTCAGTTTATATCAATTACCCGTAAGTATTTATCACTCAGGCCGAGTGAGTTTGCGGATTATCTACTATGAATGTAATTCCAGCCGACATTCACGCCGTAGGGTATAATCGGGCTGGCTCGCCCCCTATCTAAACATCTAACGTGGTCTCATTCCATAGTAACTTTTTCAGATAGCTTATGTCTTGACGTGGCATAGCAGCGCAGCATGGAGTAATGGTAAATCTGACACTGTAAACAATCACTGCTGTGTATGTTTGTTTGCTAAGATCGTTATCGTTGTGAGCGTCATTACATTACTTTTCTGTAATTTTTTTAAAATTTGTATTCACTTGGCGGCAGGGATTATTGGCTATTTTCGAGCTATTGATCGTTAGAAAAAATTCAGGTCACTAGCGTATATAATTTTTTTTTAACCTTCACACCTTTGTACACTTAGCAAATAAAGAGGAGAACTGTATAAGAAATTATCCTTATAAGAGTTCCTCGATACAACGCATGTACCGCCAGCCCAGCTGTTGGGAGGCAGGCTACTCAATATAAAACTCTGGATTTTCAGCGTTACATTTTTATTGACGCAAATCACGTGTGTATCCCATGGCAGGACATAAACTAGCGAAATTTAATATATAGATTTTTTTTTAGCTAGGCACTTAGCGGAACTTTGGTCTCAAAACGTTAAACTGTAAATAAAACCCTTTAAGTACCGCCTATTAAGTATCAATCCATTCGATTTTGGAAATCTGACCAATAATTACGTTTTTTCTTCTTTTACGTCTTCTAACGTACAGTTCAAGTATCGACAACAATAGCCATCAGAAATTACTTATCTTCTGGCAGTTTATTAAGTATGGCTTCGTTACGCATGATCCGAAAACCCTAGTAAAAAGCACACAGACATGCTTACCTTAGTCACCGTTATCTTCTAAGGGAGAGTACACGTCGGCGTAACCAAGTCATTCGGTATCGTACGATCCACTGTGCTATCACTAACCAAAAAGTACGTAACCTTAAAAGGGATGAGGCGAAAAATGTGTGCGTCTATAATTAGTTTTTTCAAAACGTTCTCAAGTTTGTCTCGGCCGGAAAGTTTTTGGCGTTTTTTTTTTGTTATTTGTATTTTTTCTGCATGGCGCCACAGTCTCGTGCATTGTTGTGTTACATAGCCTACTATAGTTTATTCTAGGATTGCACAGAAGTAGAGCTCAGCGCGGATTTATATCTGGCCCATAACCTGGATTTATAGCCTAGCCTTTGGGATGAGAATACCGGGTTTGCACTGTACCTTTGATGTCCAGTAATCCCAAGCTAAAAATCCAGACAAACAGCCGCCTCGAATAACTGCGATGCTAGTCATAGTTCTGACCTGTTTGTTTCGGTTGCTGTTAAAAGGTTGACAGTGAAGTCGGATAGGGACCAACAAGGACCTAGAAAACCTCGAAACAACTCAAATAACTCCTATATATTCGGTTACTTTAATATCAGATATGCTTCGACCATCGAGTTCAACACCCCAATCCGCTTGAAATTAGACTAAGTGTTTTGTGCGCTTACAAATGGTTGCGTACTTTAGGAGCCTCCTTTTTGTGCCTTCTTGGTACCAGCATTGGAATTTTGTGTTAGTTGGTCATGGCACAATATATTTAATCGAGACGAAACAACTTACAATCGGTAACGCAACCATACGGCTTTTTCATCTTAGGAAAATATACGTAACGGTTATCATTTTTTATGTTCTGCACCCGCCCACTACTTTTTCCCAGCAAATGTAATTTTATTTTTTGGTATTTCCAATCGCGTTTTACTGTGAAGTTGCTTCTTGGGCGGAGCGAGGTATTGCTTTGCTTGTGTACCTCTAAGTTTCTATTATGCTTGCTGTTATTATCAATAAGCGTAAGAAGAGCGTATAAACAAAATTAATCTTAGTTTTATGCTTTAGCTGAGGGCTAGCTATGTAAGTGCTGCTGACCTTAGCCCATGGGCTTGATGTTATTAAATAAAATATAATACAATTTAAAATGCTACGTCGACAAGCGAGATTCTGTTTTCAGGGTTGTAAAGACGTCTACGAAATGTAATGTTTTGGAATGGGGATTATCGTGATCAATCAAATTTGGAATGAGGAATACGTTGCATGAACCCATTGGAGTAAACGATTGGTGAAGCCAAAACAGGGGGTGGCGAAAACCGTATTGTGTAAATCAATAAAATTGATTAATGTAGATGAGCATAAAGCCAATCCCTTATAGGTACCGATTCATTTATGATTTATGGCTCATTTCATCATATAACTAATAAACTTGATAAATAAACTAATAAAAAAATGCGCATTAGGATGGGGAATGAAATGTCTTCTATATGTCTGCGAATCAATTTTTTGCGTTTGATTACGTATTACGTGTTAGAACTCATTTAACATGCACAAAGTAAATTAAAATTCCTTAAATTGAAGAACCAGTGCGAAAATTTAAATGAAAATGTTCTAGTTCCCTTTTACCGTTAAAAAACGTGAACATTTCTTTTGTAGCTCTCCAAAAAAGTAACTTTGTCCTAAATTCTAAGAAACAAGTAAATGGTAGACAATATATTAGAGTTAATCGCTATTGTTTTCTGTATCTACTAAACCTTTATAGGTTATGCATGTTCATCGAATTGCGTGGCATGGCTCAAGAGGGATTGTTCCGTATATCCGGCAACGCAAGGCTCATTGACAAGTTGAAGTCGTCGTTCGACTCCCAAGGAGATGCACCGCTTGAGCATGAGGCCGACATTGCGTCTGCAGCGGGTCTTCTCAAAACATACTTTAGGTATGATTGCGGCCTTGTTTAGTTAAAAATTCAGCTCTCTGTTTACATCTGTATGAATTTTACCACAATGAGATATAGCTAAGCAGATTAATTTATTCAAAAATTACAATTACAATTACTGGCAATAAATCACCAGCGTATCTATTAAAAAGAAAGGTTTCTGAAACAATAATTTGCTGTTCATTACGTTGTCTCTAATTGATTCAACCTTACTGTTATTATTCCTAGAGAGCTGCCGGAACCCCTGATTCCAACTAAAATGTATCCGGCCTTTCTAGAGGCTACGCAATCTACACAGCACGATCCTGATCTTCGGATGGCTCGTCTGCGGGTTCTCATACAAACGATGCCAGAAGAGAACCTTATTGTGCTTCGTTATCTATGTCGTTTTCTTCATAAAGTGAGCCAACATGAAGAAACAACTCGAATGAATGCTTCAGCGTTAGGCATCGTTTTCGGACCAAATCTTTTCCGGTATGTAGGTTGTTTTATTTAGAGGCACACAAAGAATCATTGGCAAAAATGCCTAACAAGATCTTCCAAGCAAAAACCTATACCCGGAATAGTGGGACTACGTTCAGTTGTTGGAAAACGGAAACAACTATGTGATACAGCCGTGAACTGTAACGATATCCACGCCAATAAAATATTGTTGCAAGGAGCGCTGATCCTAGAACTAACTAGTTTTGGAAAATTACTAAGCGTCCTTCAAGATAGAATTTTAGGCCTAACAGCTTGATGTTTTTCCTAACACTGTGCCCGTCTTCCGCTTTCCTAGCTAATAAAATAACTCAATTTCATTTTTTTGCACAGATTCGCTGATGACCTCCAGGGTCTTCAAGATCAGGCAGTGACGAACCAGGTAGTGACAGTCTTGATTGCCAAATATTATGCTGTTTTCGAGCAACCTCTGACAGTCCTAATTCCGGGAACTTCGTCATCTACTGGAGGCAGCAGTGGATCGATAAATATTCCCGCCCTTATGATCAACGATGCTTTGCTTTCGCAGCAAAAGAGACGTTCATGTTCTGAAGAGCGGCCTCCATCTCCAGCTCAATTTTCGCTCGTTCGTCTCCGACGCTGTTCTTCGTCGGAGGACATCACGACTGGAATGGCAAATGCTTCGGTGAGATAATATATCGTTTGTTTTATAGCAATATCGAACGAACTACTGCAAGACATCTAATGCAACACATAATTGTACCGAAACTACACGTTGATAACCACCTGCTTTCGCAAACGGAAATACGTGTGTATTTGAGCATTGTCCTATGTTATGTGTAATGTTAACGATGCGTGCTATATCGTTGACTCCTGAAACAACGCCCAAGTAATCATTTGAGCTAAAAACATTGTGTCTATCTGTTGCGTACTGTTATATAGAAGCGACTATGTCTACCGAGTCAGATAAAAAGAATTCACTTTTTTTACGGGGTACACAGTAGTAACGGCATGTAACAATCAAATCTACTTAAAGCTAAAGTGCAGTGAACTTGATTCGCAGGCTCAGGATCACACCCCACAAACAGCGTTTACGGCCGGGGAAAAAGACAAACTGCTGGCGCAAGTTGAACCGACTCAATACGTCAATCAGCCGGAAACCACCGTCCAGACAGCCGCAGTTGCTACAGTGGTTACGGACGTTAGCGCAGAAGCCCGTGATGAGCCAGCAGCTTCATCGTGGACTTGTGCGTCAGACGTCCGGACACAGGAAATGGAAACTGATAGCGGAGTGGGTGGTGTAGATAGTCATCATGATTATTCGCCTGTCAAATGTCCTCGTGCCAGCGCAGAAGCATACGATTCAATTCCATCTCTACCGAAGCGGGCAGCTGTTACAAGAGAGGTAGGTTGAAAATAAATTTGGAGAAATATGTGATTGATCTACCGCGAGGAAGGGCAGGTATAACAAACATTAGATCGAGTGCATTTACTTCTGCCATCCTGATTATCTTTGCATAATGATGGCGGTAGAACACTGCTGCTTACAGGTATTTAGAGGATGATAAATGGTGCTGATCTGTCGGTCGTCACTGAGCTTCTAGCATGGTTCTTGTATGTGTTGCAAATTAGAAAAGTTCAACCTATATCTTACTGTGTATTAACGATAACAATTAAAGTTTACAGCCACCCTAGTCTTTGAAGCTCTGGACTTCTCATTTTTATGTTTATGAGCATATTTGAGCCAACCTAATAAAGGTGCCGTAACGTATAGATTTCCCAATTTTGAGGTTAGTGCTTACTGCTGAACCATAGACAAAGGTCGGTGAGGTTGAAGCAAATATCGATGAATTATTTACTGCTTAAATACGATTATGTTGCGGGAACTACATTCAGTTGTGCAATATGTAGCATAATCTTGAATAAACTAAAAAATGTGCTACCATTGAAGAAATATCGTGTAGGTGATTTCGAATGATTGGTTCTGTAACGTCATCATTGTAGAACAATAGACCCGTTTCAGTAACCATGTCTGTCTTCTAATGTCTAAGCCCTCCTCCACAAGACTGTGAGTACATATTTGTTTGCTACCAATCGTTTCTACCCGCAGACAGAAAAAAATATCTATTTAGATTTGAATTGTAATAGAAACGATGGTAAAGACTTAAACAGGCCGCGTCTAGCCAACAGGTCCGCAACTAAAAAACAGCTGTGGGCCATTAATCAAGCAAGCAAGATCAATGTAGTATCGGCGTTTCAAGGCTGTCATTGCATAACTAACACGTCTATCGGATGCGTCGTTCTCGAATAGTGTAAATATAGAAAACCGGCTCGTACGATGTCACAACGGCTTTTCCAAGCTAGCTCTAAACTTTGTTATTATCTATGCATCGGGTGACGGTTAGCGTTTTCACAAGAAATGGCTATATGACAGTCTAAAACGAACTCCCCAAACAGAATGCTCTCTATTAGTTGACTAAAGTAGAAAGGTGACCGCAAGCAAATTCAAGTAGGAAACATGTTAATCAGACAAGCGCAGCGCGCATTTCGTTGAAAGGCTACACTGTTTCGCTTCAATTTTATGTCCAAAAGAATGGTGCAAGCATCTTGTTATTTGATTAATCGAAGGACGTCACGGCTTTCCGTTCTGCTAGGCCGAGTTGTCATCAAATGTCCAGTCGACTTTCACTGTTAGGGATTTCAGTGAGAAAGTAATCGATAATGTAATCAGACACTTCAACTCTAATCGTCTTCGTTGCAAAACTCGTCTAAGTGGCGTTTCAACGTTTTTCTGAAACGCGCAAAGTTTGCCACACAATCGACGCTTTATCCCGGCTGTTTTTTTCTATGTGTTCATGCTTTAATAAAGTGCTTATCTCAGTTAGGTACTTCATAACGCATTTATCGTTGACTAGAAAGCAAAAAGTAGCACGTTCTCGTTCCGTCTGCGGACGTGTTTATAGGATAGCTTAGGGCGAGCCTGTAAGTATCGCTGCAGCCATAATTGTGATCATTGTTGTAATTATTCACAGTTATGTATTTTCTTCAGATCAAGACAGTAGCCATGGTTTCTTCTTGCGTTTGGTTCATCTGATGGCCGCGAAGCTGATAATGATGATGACGACGCAGACACGGTCGAGCGCATGCGTACTCTTGCGCCGCGCAAGATTCCGTTCGCTCGCTATTGTTGATCATGATGTCTGTACCGATGCGAATACGCACTACCTATCCGCCTGTGTCTACAGCAATGCCTATTTGTGTATGTGCACTTGGTTACTACTACTGCTGCCGCTGCTGCTACCACTACTTCTAAATTCTCTGCCAATGGCGTAGACTGCGGTTGTTGGGACAGCGGTGGCTGTTGTTGTCGGTTGTCGTCGGTTCAGTCTCTCCATCCACACATCTCTGGTCCCTCTTCCCGACCTGCCTCCTTCTCTCCAACTATGACGATGATGGACTGTTGTTGTTGCAACGGGCCCCGCGCGTGCCATCAGAACTCTCAAAAACACCACTTCTCCTCCAGCTGCGAGTGCAGACCCAGCAGAGAGAAGAGTGACATTGTTGCCTTTACTAGTACTCTAGCACAGACATCGCGATATATCTTCTTTATACACACTTTCTGCGCTTCACAACCGCAACATCTGTTACATTCAGAAGGTGCTATCTTTGTTGTAGTTGTTGACTTATCTTCAAAGTTATTCCGCAGCAGCAGCCTGGATCTGCGTGCCTGTTCATGGTGCATTTATCAATTGATATCGTGGACGACTTTGCTGAATGGATACATTTAGCAAGTAGCAAACTGTATTTTGATTTGTGACATAATGGGACCTACTGTTAGAGCGGGCCAAGGCGATTCTCATGAGGTACGACCCTGGATTCAGGTGAAACTCAAGAGCCTGCTTGGCTCCTTGCAGATTTGTCGGGAATTCGAGAGGACGTGCTGGCAGCCGTGTGGTAGGAAGAGAACTTTCTCGGATCAAGAAAAACAGCGTCCCGTGCTTGGCGCTACGAGAAAGGATTCCAAGGAAGCTTCAGTAAAAAGCTCATCTTCTCGAGAGCCAAGTTCTACGCTTCAAAGGTACCAGAGCGCGTCAGGCGACACCCTTAGCGTATCCTCAGAGAGCATGGAATTCATCGACAAAGGTATTTATTATCTATGTGAAGTCGTTAAGCACAATGAATACGGCGTCGTAGGTTCCTCATCAAAATATTCATATTTATAAAGCACATGTGAGAGGAGATCAAACTCTGAGACCTGCTATGTTATTAAAAATGTCAACTTAAGCCTTGTAATACTAAATAAACACGTCTAAATATTCGTCGGGGTTTATCGATAAGAGTATTTTAACTGTCATATAACATTCGTTGTTCTTGTATCGCAACGAATTAGTTTCAAGTTCAATGGAGTCAATGACAAGTGGTGTAACTCCATCCCCACCGGTGACGCCTCCACCTGAATCTGGCGGCGGTGGCGGAAATGTCAGCAGTGAGGTGCCACCACTGGATCTGGCTCACGGTGAGGAACCGCAGCTATCTGAACATCGCTTCTCTTGGCCCATTGTACGGAGCCTGGCGACACCAGCAACACCCTTCCACAAAACTAATTCGGTTGAGGCACCACTGTCACCATCGGCCTTTCGTGGCTATCTGAATAACCGTAGCGAGCATCTCGTTGACGACGAAATGCGTCTACCGCCATCACCGCCTGTTGGAGAAAACGACTTTCTTGGTGCGGCTGTCGCCTATGGGCACGGTAAAGCGATTGATAGAGGCTCCAGTTCCGAGCAGCACCAGCAAAGACAGTTGAGTAAGAAAATGCGAGCCCTCAAGAAAAAGATCCAGACGTTCGAGGTAGCCTTCGAAGCTAATTGTGGTCACCGCCCATCACACGCCGAAAAGATGAATGACGCACAGTGTCGCGAGCTACTTCATGAGTTTACAAATCTCCGAAAGGAAATGAAAGGTTAGCACCAAACGTTAGAGGCCGCTAAAACGTAACGGTAAAAAGCGGTGAAGTGTTAGTACAGCCCGCATACGCAGTTGAATAAGTTCTTCGCTTAGAAACCATTTACTGCTCATGTCAACAACAATTGAAATCTAACGTTCTAAAAAGTCATTATAACATCTTGCCAGTGTAATAATAAGACCACGCCGGGTTTTCTACGTGGCATTTATTTTTCGTATATATGATGCAAAAACCCTAATGTAAAGTACGTGTATTTGCAGTTCTACAGAACGAAGAAGATGCTCTCACGGAGTCAGTATGTCTCAACTGGCAGCGTTTCTGCCCCCTTGAAGGCCGGGAGCGGCTGGAAAACCTCGAGCGCGATATGAATAATACACTCTGTAACCTGGCAGATCTGCGGCGGTGTGCTTGTCGGCCCGAACGGGTAGAGGTATGAGCAACGTTTGTCATCCTACCAGTCGCATTAGTGTTAGATAAGGAGTTAGGCTGCCTTTTGCAGTAAACCATATAGTTTAACAGTCTCGAAATGGTCTTTACGATGTTATTTCTTAAGATACGCTTTATTTATATTTTACGGAGTTAGTAGGACACGTACTAGGACAAAGTTTATTAGTTACTGATTTGATTATTAGTATAAAAAAGAGAGTTGATATTGCCTTCAATATTGCTGCTGACTCCAAAAATGAGTCAGCAGCGCCCAAATCACTGTGCCTGAGTGAAGTTTGTATGAAATGAGGAGAGAAGTTAGCTACTCGTCAGTTTGTTTTTTTCACCCCATATAAAATCTTAACAGACACTAGCAGCCAAACGTTGTTTTTTATTATATGATATATACGTAATATACGTATATTCCTGCATAGATGTCTAGTTCATCAGCGTCGTTGTTTCTCATCTATTCGGCGCAACGGGACATCGAAAAATGATAAGCTCAAAGCGTAAGCCTAGTAATTTCGCTTCTTATAAATCCTTATCATTTACGCTTTCGGAACTGTTTTTTAGTGGTCCCTTGTAGTTTGACAACATATGATCGCTGAGTTAGGTCGTATATTGATTTGAATAAAGTCGGTATTGCCGTATGATTACATGCTAAAATGGGCGTTATTTTAGCCCAAGTATCATTGATTTGTGCCATTCGGTTTGACTTGAAATATAATATTGGCAATAACATCTACCTGTGTGGCTTCCGTTTTTCGTTGTATTAATAGCAGTAGATTCAGGTCATAAAAATATAATTAATTTGGTATAAATTAAGGAGCTGCTTCGCTGAGTACGTCCACTTAGCATTCAATCTGCTTAAATAGTGTAAGAATATCAACCGTCGTTCCTGTTAGTGTTCCCTAGCTGGTTTTTGTTAGTGTGCCTTCGTATCCAACTCTACATACGTACGTAGTCTTCATTAGATACTAGCTATCTAGCAAACATTGATTTATTTTAGGTTGACACACAACGGCTTATACGCGCTGGCTGAGGCTCGTAAGTCGACTGCCGAACAAGGCCGAAGGAAAACAGGCAAGGCCTGTCTTAGAGAATAAAGGACTTCTAAAAACGCTGCAAACCGCGTCCATAGTATAGATCTACATTCTTAGTTGTGCTTTGCATAATGCTCACTAATTATTAATGGTCATCACCGAAATGTATTTTTCTTATTGGGGAAAAAAATTCGCTGCTTCAATTATTTTTATGGGTTAGTAATTAAAAATGTTCACGTTTCTAATAGTAATTCAATACTTAACAAGACTAGTTCATCGGTCCAGGCAACTGGTCCGATGGCATGGCATGCAGTCTTTTGGGATTATTGGTAATTCGACGTTATCAGTAATGTCAGTACTTTTGAGATTGCTGAGACACAGATGTACGTCCATCGTAAGATACGTAGTCATTCAACAAAGGTGGGCCTTTTTATTGTTCACTAAGCTCCTAAAACAAAATTTGCAGATTTGATGCAAAGCTGTCAGGTTCATGCTCTGTGTAAAAAGGCGCCAGGATCAAAAATCATAAAAACTAACTTGTGGTACCATCAGTAGCAAACAAAGGTCAACGAATGCCCCAGTGGCCAAAAATCCTTCTAGATTATTTTCAATTTGAAGTACATGCGTTCGAATCATATGTGGTTGAAGGAAACATAAAGCAGATGCGAAGAATGGAGCTAAACTTAAACTTTATTCCAAACGATCCAGCAGAATCCTGTACTATCATCAGCATTTTTGCTGTCGAAGCAGTCATCCTGTCCCTTTTAAGGTTAGGCAGGATTAACAGATTAGACAGGTTGATGACCTAGCTTTTGAATCTTGTACGCAAGCGTATATTGCAATGAATATATGTTTCGCATATCTTATTTATATATCGCGACGGAAGTACAGTAAAGAGCTAAAGATACGACAAATAGGTCGAGGTAGTCCCACGCTCATGCTGGTCTCTTCCCCTTCTTAGGTCCTTGTATCCTCGTGATAGAAAGGGCTGGGTTCTGGGGCTTGCGTATTTTGTACTAAGCTAAGCAACTAAGCAAGCTATAGAAGTAGACCTATTTTAATAAACTAGATATTTTTCCTCCGCATCTGTCTAGCTTGTTCTTTATAGAACTGTGAATATTTCAACCCAATAAAAGATAGTCCATTTTGTTATATTTACCAAATAAATAAACATTTAGCACCTTCGTTATGCTTGTTAAACACGCTGGGTTCAAGAATGCCGGTTAAGATTGGTCTATGTATCTCAGGCAAGCGCTGTTAACGCATACACGGTGGGTGGCTTGCGATGAAGCGGCGATCATTCCCAAGTAAACATAGCAGGAGCAGACAGCCAAATTAGCTCAGTATTCAGGCGAAAAGCAGACGAATCGCAAAACGTGCGTTGGGAAGGCTTATCTGCCTCGTCAGTTTTCCACAAGAAAAATTTGTTTATTTACCGAAGACACTTTTGCCTACGAAAGCGTCGGAAATTGTACTATATTAATAAAGATTCGTCATGCAATCACGACAAATCATTGATCGACCCATTTGGGAAAGTGATTCAAGTCATACTGGAACACACAAAACTGCTGTAATAGCGCCGAATTTTTAGTGAACACATATACTTGGTTTGGTGAAAGGCATTGATTTGCTGCCGTTGCATCACCTTACTTGTCAGCAGCGTGTACACTTAGCTCGTTATTCGAGAAAGTGTCTACCGACTCGTTCGTATACGTCACGGTCTGCGGTTTTACTAATATTTCCGTCAATGGATTTCGTGATTCGATACCTGCCAATATACTGCGCTAGAGATGTTCTAGGATCACGTGCGCAGTACGACCATCTACCAACCAGTGGGCAAAGCCCCTGGTGAAACATTTTACAAATAGATGGGTTCAAAGTAGTGGGTTATGGTGATGTCTGCGGCAAAGTTAGCATGAACGTGTAGCCATGTTGCATTCATGACTTTGGTTTTGTACTAAAAATTTGGCAGTAAAAGACTTAAGTTATTAAAAACACAGAGAGTCTGATTTATCCTTCGCTTGAATCGTCTGTCAGATGGCTTGACAAACGACTGCAAAACAAATGAAGAGTCAAATATTTTCTCATGCGGTAGGCTCATCTGTATTATTAACGATAAGTAGCAAGGTGTTATTCGTAACTAGAAGCATTCCGACATTTGGCTATGATATGATGAAACATTGATAAAACTTTTCATGAAATTCAGCCACTGTTCCGATGCCCTCTTGAACCACGAATGTCTGTTTTGACATAGTCATCTGATGTCCAGGTCAACGGATGTGCCGGCGTTGTACTGACTACAGAAAAATGTTCGACGTCAACATAGAGGAGCAAGCAGAATGTTTCTCTTTTTCCTAAGAGCTGCTGTTGTGTCCGCATAGGTTATACGTGACCTTCCGGTCCAAGCACCGTGTGTACCTGACTCTTTTACTGACCCACACAATAGACCAGCGTAGTGCAATAGACATAATACCGATAATAATTCGATAATAGCGCTAGCTACTCTGCCCTCGTTTAAAAGGATTCGTCAAAGCAAAGAAACAGCAATGATCTATCTGGATCGCTTCTGTGTCAACGGATCGTTTCGAGGAACATTTTTGCTACGCTAGAAAATAAACGCTATAAGAAAGTTTAACAAAGGGTCAGGTTTTTTTTCAATAATAGACACGATTAAATTAAAGTGGCTCGTGAAAAACAAACGAAGGTTCATAAATTAACTACCGAACGCAAAAAGCCTTTTGATGATTTTATTAGGATAATCCACTTGCGAGGTAATTTTACGTGGTCATTACAAGGTATGAGCATTGTATTTTATCGGTTCCTTAGATTATTAGCTCCCCTCCAATTATGTAAAGTTTCCTCTAAAATATAGAGTGCGAATTTATAATTTTTTTGTGGATTTCAAAAATATGCACCGTCGTAAAACACATCAATCACTACTCAAGTATTACCATAAATTGCATAACATCAAACGTAGCGATGCTACATCCTCGCAAGGCGTTTATTTAACAAAATTCCGGCGATAATTATATAACTTGCCGAAAACATGACCACGATAAAATAAAAAAAAATACATGCCTTATAGATACTGCAAATCAAATGCTAAAATTCAATATTGAGCAAATTCATGTTTGGAAGTAGGGAGTTTTGGAGTAAACGAATAATCAAAATAGTATTAAGCTATTTATAGACAGCAGTTTCTATTTATGATAGCCTTCTTCCAGCAGCCGAAAGCAGAAGACATAAACAATGTCTTCTGGTTTCAGCTGCGGAAACCTTCTTCGATTTGTTCAAAAAATTAGCCAAAGGAAAGTCAGAACAAGAGTGTTTTAAAGTCCACATGTATATTATGCACATGACAAATTAGGTTTTCAAAACATTGTATATGCTACGGGAGAAGTTACAATTCGGGGGTCCCGCCGAAACAAACCAGTTCAGTCGCAGAGGCAATATATCTGCAGTGTGAAACGGTATGCTTATATCAATAACTTGTACGATAATGGTCTCATAAAATTCCTGATAGGGCACATTTGGCGCATTTATGAGGCCAATGCCTCCACAAAATACATATTAGTCTATTATTTTTCAAGTTAATTCATTCAAAGTAGAAGTTTCGAACAAGTCATGTAGAGATTCGTACGCAGCTAATTTCTAACCTATAAAGCAGTTGCTTCTTTCGCTCCGCAAATTGGCAAAGTTATGATTTATCAGATATCTTTGTTACGTGTTGTCTAACGTTTGGATCAGGTGACTTAGGGAATTCGTATTTGCCAATTTATGAACTATAAGTTATACGTCTTATAACTATAAGCAGGCCCCGTTGGAGTTCATATTCGCAGAGAGTATTTCTACCTACTGGGATCTGTCGCCATCTTATAGCAAATGGAAAAAATATCAGCAATGTGGTATTTGACCGGCTTATTCTGTAGTAACATGCACCCAAGTTAATTTATTTGCACTCAAATAGATTGAATTATATGTGCAAGATACCGATGGTATTTTCTAATAACCATAAAATTATAGCTTCTAAGAGGAGGAATACACATAATTACTATCGGGTTTAGATAGGGGTATTTTTAAGCTAAAGCATGCCTATAGCTATGTGATTAGTTGACAAGAAAACCTTTAATAATATATAATAACTTTTAATAATAATAATATATAAATAAGCAGTACTTTTTGAGGCAAATGTTTATACGCTTAGTCTTTGCTTCAATTATGATTTGTAAATAATGAAATTGAATTTTCCTAGTAATAGAATCCCACTGTGGGATGATCTCTTTTATACAAGTAAGGTTGTACGGCGCCATAATGAATTTCAGATTCGCCAAGTACGCCACCGGTTCCGTATCCAGCTGTGTATGGTACAATTTACTGTGCTCCATACTCATTTCCATCATGGTTTTAGTTGCCATCGCTACTTAAGTGATGCCCGTCTTGGTAGTCATATATATATATGTATGTGTGAAAGTTACTAAATTTACAAAAGCAATTTCTACTTTAACAGGCTAGATGATTAAAAAGTATGCCCCTGAATGTTATCTTTGAAGGGCGCTCTTCCCTGAAGCTAAGGGCTTCTACTTGTTCAGGCATTTTAGGCACAACAAAGTTCAGGCACACTAAAAGATCCGACAACCCATCCACTCGACGCCGACTAATCCACGTATTGTCCTAGTAGTGTTATAGTCGAATGGTAGGGTGTGGAAACAGCCGATTGATGGAAGTAGTTCACATCAATCAAACCTTCAGAGTAACTATGGCAAAGCGTGATAGTTTTGCGTGTTCGTTTAATGAAATTAGTAGCATTAATGGTCATGATGATAATACTTGGGAAAATGATTTGCTCATTTCTATAGGCAAAATATTGGAAAGACTGGTGGAGAAAAGAGCCACACAGGCACGGGATGGCGATCACATTATATACTAGCCTTTGTATAATATATTGTCCGAAACTAAAGATAAATACTTATGTTCGATAAAGAGCACATGCTGTTATTAAGCAGAATAATTTGGCTTTTGTTTTAATTACAATGTTATGTGCAATCAGGTTTAAAGGTATATATTATCAACCTAATTTTCCCCATATCGATTCGCCTTCAGCGACACAGTATGGGGTATGCACCTCCTATTAACCGATGGTACCTTCATTCTGGGTAATTTACGTCGTAAATTCAATTAACGATACGTGGTAATTTAAGATTTTATTACCATTCATCAATTGATGAGATCTCATAGCAAACTTGGCTAATTATTATTAAACGAAAACACGGATAGAAGTATATAGGTTTCACTGATATTGAGTCGGTTACGCGTTTTTCTTACGAGAGACACTGTGGCAGTGCCACAATTAGTTAAACAGATTGTTAGCTAGATCAAAAGATTGATCGTATTTTTGGGCTTTTGATGAGCAGAAGCAGGAGGTTATTATATGCTTACAACCAACAAAAAAATTGTTGAGTCTTATTTAGATTGTAAATTACGTTTTGAAAGAGTAGCTAAGCCAGAATATATATATGGTGTATTTAAACGTTGCAACGGATTTAATAACGGATGTCTCTTCACACCGGGCTGAAAGCTTAATTGGCTGTCATCGTACCTATCTGTGTCTACGTATTATGTCAGTTATCGTTAAAGCCTAAGAATCACTTACGTGATTTTCGTAGTTCGCGTATCGACCACTTCCATAGCCATTGTAAGCACCGTAACCCCCGGCGTGGGCTATGTTTGAATGATCATTAGTTTGATATGAATTGCCTTGGCCACAACCAGTAAAATTCATTTCATGAGTTTCGTCATATGCGTTCTTTGCCGTAGGCCTGGCCTATCGAATACACCCTTTCCTTGAAGAGCACACGATTGTGTCTATAGCTATAATGATCTTGTACATCAGCTTGATGGCCGAAATTTCTACTCTTGCACAGGCAATAAATTAGTTGAGATCAAATATTTCGCTTACGTGGGGGTTGTCAGTCATAACCAAAATTGTTTGATCAAAAATCGAACTATCTTGATTATTGTAGATAAAAGATGCAAAAATCAATATTAAGCATCCAGATGTAAACATTCATTGCCCACTCGGAGCACTACCTCTGTTAGCAACAAGTTAAAGAAGTCGTATGTAGACTGGACTATCTATATTCGTGTATCCCATTCGGACCACCGTGTCCGCCTACAGCGGTGCCAGCGGCGATAAATCCGCGGGTTCGTTGATGAATTGTTCCCTGTATTATCCCTCCATGTGTCCCACCATTCCACCGGCTTGATCTAGCCCGTATCCACCGTAGCTACCTGAGAGTAAAGTGAAATAGCAATTCATCAATGTGATCGATTGTAATAAAAAATGCTATCTGTCTGAAAAAAACGAATTCCGATATCATCGTGCAAAGTGTACCTTAACCATGTGCTTTTACTTACCTAGGGAATCACTCCAATAATCCTACTAATTTTTAACGGATGTCACAAACCGCTCTCAGGAGTTGTGAATCTTTTCTGACCTTCTCGGAGTCACGTGCTGTTTAGATACTATTTCAGGCCTGTTTGAACCTGTTTTCAGTGCAGATTATCCTTATGAATTTTTGTATGAAATATGACTCAGACTTACTAAATTGTAACTAATTAGTCAATCATTGGAACATCAAATATGGTGACATTCCGCAGAAAACGTGAATCGCTTTATACTAGTCAACTAAAACAGACAGTAATTTCGACGCTTCATTCAATCGCTCGTACGGGCACACATTTTCCCTAACTCTAATGAATTCGTGTTGCACGGGGTGAGGCATTCTAAGGGCGCTGTGTTTTCTGCTAACTTCTTACATCTAATCCTTGATGTACCATAAAGTATTTCGTAAATCAGCTAAGAGTTGACGATTTTTCGTCAAGCTACAATTCAATCGCAGACAAAAACTCTCAACAAAGAACACATAGACACCTTGAGTTACAGATGAGTATCTTCGGAAATAGCTGTTATTTGCCTATTCGCCTGTCATTTTTGGTCGCTATCGGCCAAACTGGGCATACAGTTTAGTTGCTAACACAGGTTTATTTTTTAACGTTACATTATCTCAATACTATTACCCACCCCGTAAACATCGGTCCCTCCTAATATGTACTAAGAGCATTGAATTTTTGGGATTAGCATAACTCTATGTGCATATCCTGTTCGGATATATGTAACAAAATGAGGTGAAGTTGTTTAATAGCTCAATGTACAACCGAAATAGGTTTAACGAAAAGCATTTCCCTAATCATTGAGTCGTTATTTTCGTTTGCTGCCATGAATAATGTTCTTATTAGATACAACTCCATACAGGTCTGTTCGTCATTGCACGTACCCCTTTCAGGCCTAAGAAGCGGCAAACGCGTTTAGACAAAGAAAATGTACACGCAATTACATCTTACAAAGGCTAACTTATATCTCATAAAAAAGGATATCGAATGACTTAAACAAAAGCATCCCTCTAGAAAAATAATGGGTTTATTATCGTCTTAGTATTTTGAGTATAAGTATACTCTATATATTTATGTGAAACAAATACTCTGTACTTGTCTTATATCATATGATAAATGAGCATGTGGAGAATTAGGAGGTTCAACACTGAAGTCATTTTTGTATCGACGGAATAATAGTCGCTTAGATTGACAGTGACCTCATCGGAACAGTTTAAACGAATGGCCGCTCTGTCAGATCGTATTAATCCGCGATTTATTATTTTGTACAAAAAATCTAAACTAGCTTTAACCGAATATTCTCTAAATATATTGTTTAAAAATAAAGATAGTAAAAGATAAAGATTACTATTTTAGAAACGAGGTGTAGATGATGTCAGAAGCGTGTTGCTGAGTAATGTATCAACTGGAGAGTCTTTTCAGAAAAGTAACCTTCTTATAGATAAAACTAATAAAAATCTGAGAATTCGACTCAAGTTAATCGACTATCAAACGGCGACATACCATTCAAGGATGGAAGTTTCAAATTGAACCGAAGTACTTTTACCTGTGGTTCAGGCACAATGGTAGATAATTCACTAATTTGTATCTGCATTGATCGTCACTGGCTTGATCTGAGCGGAAAGACTTTGTATTAGAAATCAGATCAATTTAAGTGTTAACCTTAAGCGGACAGTAAAGAAATGTATCCGGTTGAGATTACGAAATAAAATTTACGTAAAAGACACTGCTCTGCTGAATTACTACGGACGTCTGCCGAAACAAATTATTATGGGCTAAATTTCCACGAATAAACGTATAATAAAACCTTCAGTTTTGAGTTTTATGTCTGGCAATGCCGTTAGGCCATGAGACGGCTGACTGTCAGTATGAAGACCACCCACCACGTGTCCCTACAAGCAAACATGTTACCCACTAATCTACGGTACGGACCCCTCCTGCACTTTGTTGCATTGCCTTAGCCTACTGATGTACTGCCATATTTTTCTATTTATCTACTACAACTACAGTTTCTATTCATCACGATGTCCATCGTCAAGATATCTCGAGTTGCGCTCTAACTCCCATTAGGAGCACAGCTACTAAAAGCACTTTGTCCGGATCACAAAAGGCCAAAGCAGCCGAACCGGCAAGTTTAACTACTTAGCGTAAATTTTTGTAATGAACTTATATTTAAAGCTCTGCTACCATTAGATAAGGTTTTCTATCTCTGTATTGGAACAAGTATCCGTTTCGGGTAGCAACAAGCAAATAAACTTATAAGCTGCGTGCTGGTCCAGTACATGCAATCTTTGCTTGAGCTTCGCCACTTGCTGGACGTGTTCTTATAGTCGTACCAGTAAAGGCAAAATTTATTCCCTTCTTCACTACGGGACTAATCAAGGCCGTCGTCTTACATTTCCAGCGAATTCCTCCTTTCTGACCTTTCTCGTCAGGATTTCTGCTTGGAGGCTTCCAACAAGCGCCGACCACATATTTCCGGTTGCATCAAGATGCTGTATTACATTGAAGTTAAAAAACAACTTCAGCGAGAGACAAATCACGTTCAAATGGGCCGTCCTTATGAGAACGGCCATCAAAACAACTCGTACTGTTTAGGGAGATTAGCACTGTTCTCAGACAATTCAGTGACGTCTGATCCTATCTGAACGAGATGTCGTTGATGTGTTATATATCAATTATCTACATAATTACATACCGTGTTATATATAGAATTAAGTGACGATATTAACTTTTCAGATAGAACTATAACTTTCAGAATAAATATGCGGCAATGTTAAGTTAGAGTATCGTCAGCATAGCTTGAAAATAGATAGCAATGCCGACATGAACAGAACGATGATTAATGTAACAACTACATAAGAAACGGAACGTTTTTCGCATTCGCACAAGAACTAGTCTATACGGCTCGTTTCCGGCGAAAAAATTCCGAAATTAATCGCGAAGCCCTCTTCAACTGTGTTTTTTTTTATTTTTTTCATTACTTACACTAAAACCTGTCCTATCAGTTAGTCCCGATGTGATGTTTTGCTTACATGATTACGCCTGTTCCGCAAATCAGACCTACAAATGGCATTGTGGCGCTAGCTATATACTTTCACTTTTATGTGTTATATTGATGTTACAGCCTTGAAGTGAAAATTACCCCTTTTATTTGCTTATCTAGCGGTGACTGTTTGTTTTTCAATGCTTTGGTGCGTCTGTTTGGTGTTTCCAACGCGTCAGCCCGGGTGAAAATTTTTTGACAACTATGTCGGGTTCTGCGTTGGCGGCCCCAGAAATTGTAAGATCACTAGGTAGTATTACAAGCGAGCTAAACAGAAAACAATTTAAAGCGCTTCTTGAACTGACAGCTCAGCTGGCGTCATTGAATCAGTTAGGATTATCTGTCACATAAAGCTCTGCTCAAAGTAACATCGCAGCGCCCTACTAGAAGTCACGGGAATTAGTGTTAGCTTCTAGGCTCTATCATTAGCATAATTATGACACCATCGTTCTCCTATTCGTCACACTGTTTCCGTCTCATGTTGGAATCTCCTTTGTTCTAGAGAATTCCGATAATAATAGTACTATTTGTAAGGTTACTAGAAGATCCTAGAATATTTCTATGCATCTCAAATCGCAACCCTTGTTAAGTCACCATGTAAATATTTAACGGGTGTGTGCTTAAGTCTTAATTTTATGGTAACCCCAATAACTCCTCAGCTTATTTTTATTACGTTCTGATCCTTAAACGATTGACTGCTGGCCTGTATTTTAGAAAATATATGTTGTGTCCATTAAGCCAAGAAAATGCTGTTCGTGCTTATAGTCTATCTAACAAGAACGTATATAATGTATTATTAGCTGTTCGACCTAATTTTGTTTTTCGGCAGTTGCTACACTTATAACTACAGTTGCAGCACGAAGCTTCTCAGTTTCAAACAATGCGCTGTTCCCTCTCTGATTTTTGTGTTGTATTGTGGATTCATAATTTATCTTGAAGCGAAATAGCGAGTGGCGCGCTCTATCTTTTTTCGTAGATCCCTTTTTGATGGATCAGCCTCTGGTCGGTCACGATTACTCACGCAAGATTTAAAGACCAATGAGGGCGTAAAATATCGGTGTCACTATAAAACCTGAGCGTAGTTTGCAATCGACGCGTTCGAGTTATGAGTGTTGTACCCTGTGTAAAGTTAGTCCTCCAAAGGGTAGCTGTACAACTCTTCTATAATGCTGGTTTGCACACCGGGAATCGCTACTTTAACTGCCGTCGGCTCCGCTTTAAAGAAAGATGATACGTTTGCGGAGTGTAGTTCTCTGCAGACGAAAATTTTAACTAAAAAAAAATCGGAGTCAAAATTGGTGAAAATTATTTCCGCAAAAAGCCGAATTCGTATCGAGATAGAACTATCTAGAACACGCCTATATATATATATATATATGTTTTTTTTAATAGACGTCTGACCTTTATAGCTGGTCCCGTGTGCGACCGCTTTTCTTTTTCAGTTTGCACTAATATTTCTATGTATTTAGGTGTAATAGCGAACGCTCATACCCATGCCCTTCTGTTGCATCCTCTTGTAATCTCAGTGGGTTCGCATTATTAAAATGTTTTTATACTCGTTTTCATACATCCAGGATATGACCCGCGAGCAGGTAGTCGAGGAGAAACTGTGCATGCAGAAAGCTCTGTTGGCATTCGAGAGTATCCATGGGCGTCCAAATTCACGTGCGGATCGCCACCTCTTACGCCCGTTATACGAGCGGTATCGCAGTGTGAAACGCCTTGTTGGCGGAGGCTCATTCCAGGGTTCCGCAGGTGGATTAGTACCTGCTAAGGAAGACACCTTACAGCCAATTATCGAGCATGTTCAAATGGACTTCAAGTCGCTACCTCTACAGACAACACCGCAACCGTTACAGCACGCTGCTAACCCAGATTTTGAGGCCATCTCCGCCCATATGGTACGATAACTTTTCGGAACTCTGAGCAAAAATATAGAATAACATATACGTACTGCCGATAGAGCTAAAACGTCTAACTATTACTGTCGATTTATCGTCCCCTATTCAAACAAAGATTTGTTTCCGCCACTATATGAGAGCGCTTATCAATGTGTCAAAATTTCCAAATGCTCGTTCGTGATTTTCATGTCGCTCGTACATAGGAGAGTGGTGACATTCTTAATGGCCTAGTTTCGAATCCGGATCTCCGTGGACACGAATCTTCCCCGCCACTGACTCCACTAGAGAAGGAGTCGTGTAACCTCCACGAGCTACCTCTGCCTGAACTACTAGAGGAGCAGCGCAAAGCACGAATTGAAAAAAAACGCTTGCGAAAAATTCTCCGTACATTTGAGAAGGACTTTCAGCTTGCTACAGGTATGTACCCAAATTGGTTTTTACAATTTCTAAACATTTTTGTTTCAGTAATTTCCAACGTGTAAGGGGGCGTTGTAGATAGCTAAGAAAGAACTAATCACTGTTTCAAACTTTGTAACAAAAAAGTGACTAGAATCATAATTGTTTAACCCATAAATAGATGTCACGTTATGTACAGACTATGTACTGTTTGTGCAATATTCTCCATCATACAGTAGACGGGTTTTAACGGCATCTCTGTAGATTGCTTGCGCCATTACGACATAACCACGTACCATATGGGATAGTATCAGACATCGTATCATCAGCCAGTTACTACAAGTAAGCAAAATAAAGGTCTCATATTCCTCATCATGTGCTGCATCTACTCATTTTTGTTTGACGATCGAATGGGTTTTAGCATTTCCGTTATTTTGCCCAGAAGTTCTTTTCCGCTCACCTCGCTTTTGCTACCAGTTTAACGGGCCAAACTGTGCGCAACATTTACGTCTATTTTGTCGCTTATTGTTCGTCAGCTGCACGTCATTCTTACACCTAAGAACGATTTGATTCAGCCCGTTTAGTTCCTGGGGCGTTTCACTCGGCTGCCTCCAAAATACAATTTCTATTGATTTGACTTATGACCCGTTCACAAAATAACTTCTCTAAAATTCGTAGCTACATCTGAATTGACCCACATCAATTTTCAGGTTTGAAATGATGCTCGCTTAGCGCTTAATACTGGATAATACTGTATCTATAAACAAAACCATGTTTGTGTTAGATTTAACGCACATCAAATGGGGGCTAACTATAACGACTTTTAGCACATTTAATTTTTATAAAATAGGGGCTTCTGCAGTGGATGATATTAACCTAAATTGATAACGAACGAAACTATATTATAAACTATAGCAGCGTTGTCAAAATGCCTGCGCTGACACGTAGTTACAAACAAAGAGCGAAAAAGCGCAATCGTAATCATGTACTACACAGAAAATAAATCATGAC
Source organism: Varroa destructor (assembly GCF_002443255.2). Taxonomy (NCBI): domain Eukaryota; kingdom Metazoa; phylum Arthropoda; class Arachnida; order Mesostigmata; family Varroidae; genus Varroa; species Varroa destructor. The sequence continues at coordinate 692,987 of NW_019211454.1, read as the reverse complement.
GTGTACCATGTTTCATTTCGATATGTTTACAGGTCGAAAGGTTCAACGCGAAGACCGACATCCGATGGAAAATAACTACACGGAATATAAGCACGTAAAGGCTCGTCTGCGCCTCATGGAGGCATTGGTGCTTAAAAATGAAAACCAGGTAAAGTGTTAAGTCTCAATAGTGGTCATAAAAATGGCCGATCAAAGCCCATTGGCCTTCCAGTGCAAAAGAGGTGCAAGAAGTACAGAACTAGTGGCATTAAGACTGCCTCATTAACAGAGACCGTGAACCGCACCGGAATTTTTTTACAGACGATTGAGGGAGGATGAGGAATGACATCCTGGACGCAAGGGTCATCCTCATTATCATTATCATCCACGTCATTTACTCATATCTTTGTCGCAACGTTAGTTCATCACAGCGACGTGCCGTGACAAAAGTACAGTAAATAAGGAACGCAGATAGAGGTTGACCATAGGCTTGAAATATAGGAATCACGCATAAACTAAAAACACAATGGGCGAACAGTTGAAGGCACGTTTCCATCTTATCCATCACCAATATGCGCTCGCTGTATACATCATCGAGATTATATTGAGGAACATATGTTTGTGTGACAAAGCGGCAATAAGCTCGAAATTTGTGATTTTGTCATATACGGTGTTGAATTGAACAACAAGAAAATGTCATATATTTAATCGTGTCGGGAACCGCAGTCGCCGTAATCATACCTATTATATATAAACACAAGATTCGAAACGTAACGTTGTACTGTTATCGTATAATTAATTATCTGCAATAAATATTGTATGTGAACGGAGACACAGCTAGGTCAACCGGAACTAGGGGAAAACAAAAGTTCCGAGAAAAAAACACTGTCAAATTTGCATTTGGCTAAATGGACACAAATATTAAGTGTCATCAGAAATGGCAACAGAAATAAAAAGGAAATAAATACATGCAAACAGTAATTTATAGCTTCAATTGATATATGTAGCCGGAAACTAATATATTGTGTCCAGGTATATATATATATATTGGTCACGATAAAATCAACCTGATTAGCTCGCAGATGCAAGACCGCTTCGATACGACATCTTAACACTGCAATCATTGTTTTCAATAGTAACGTTGCTGACCGATTGAGCAGCTTAGCAGTAACTGTAAAAATAACAACCGCTTCAAAATCGTCATTGTATTCCTAAGATGCGCTTGCAGTTACATAATAATAGAATCGAAAATAGTGAGCACTGTTATGTTGTTATAAATAAAACACGTGGCACAGTAAGCAAATCAAACAATAGAGCCAATATAGGACGTCGAGCGTGTTGTATTTGTGGGTCTTTAGAAAAAAAAAAATATATATATATATATATATATACACTTTTTTTTTAATTTGGGGATCATAGAGCCACTCTGTCCCAAAGATCTCTTAACAAATGAATATACTGTAGGTCATCATGAAACAGAAACAAGCCTCTACAGAAACGAAACCAGAGGGGTGGATGTGTGTGAAATTCATCGACATCGAACTTGCCCCACTCGTTACTTTTAAGAAACTTTCGATCAAATTTTAGAGGTTGCAATTAGCAAATTTAAGAATCCTTATGCAGTATTCCAGTAAACCTGAAACGAAAAGTTTGGACTGCAGGCATTAGGTCAATATTATGCCAAAACATATAGAGTACGCGACCCTTCGCACTGCAGATGGAGGTCGAGTGGCAGTTGCCGATTTGGCTGAAGCGCTTTTTGTGATGATGTCTGTCACTGCATTTTAGAACACCTGCGCCCCTAACGCAAACTTCGGACGAATATATCGACATCCTTTGACCTTGACATTGAAAATTATCAACAGCTCTTTTTCTAGATAAAAGCGACTTATCAACAGATTATTCGCTATTTTCAAACGAGTTGCTAACGTCACAGCTAAATAGGAAGACCAAAATCAATCTCATTTCTAATGATACTATGGAACGAACGGAATCGTTAAGGCTGCGAGAAATTAATCAGCCAACACTGACGCGGTGACGACTACAACTAGTCTACGGACAACTCAAAAGAACAAGGGACATGGTCCATTAATAGAGTTTATGTTTAAGACGAAGCGAAACTTCATTGAGCGATCTATAATACACCATCTGACTCTATTCTCAGTTAAATTTTTCAAAGCCTTAATACAAACTGACAGGCCTCCGTTGTCTATCTGGGCGATTATATCCAATGTGTTTACTTTCGAGGAACCTAACCGTTTGAGAAGTTCTGCGGTGACACATCGTCTAATAGGAAACGATCTCACTGTGACTCGGCTCCCGCGAATAATTTTATCTATCTGTATGTTTGCGGGAGGCAGAGAGACTAACCGCTTTTTTTCGCTCCAGATGCACTGTGCAATATGGCAGGATGCGTCTGTTTGATGGTACTGTGCTTCCTATTGCTCAAGAATAATAGAACGTTATATAGTTACTAATACTGATTATAAAAGAACACGTCAATAGCATATATATATATATATATATATATATATATATATATATATATATACGTTTGAGGTTGTTGAAAGTTTATGTCGACAGTGCTGAATAGTCCGCTCGGCAACATCACGCCACTGGTGTGCCTCGCGTACCTCAGGAACTTCAAGACAATTTGGATCGCTCAGTCTGAAAAAGGCTTCGAGCGCATAGAAGCGCTGTCTTGCTAGTTGTTAATATCCTTCATTAAGAAAACATGATGGATGGACTCACTAGCCTACCATATGTTATGATCAGTTCTCGCACTTGTTATCTGATGTTCATAGTTACATGCTTATATATCAACCAGTAGCGATAAAAGTTTAAGTAAAAATGCACGCGAAAAACAAGCTGAGTCTGACACGAAACAATAATGGTAAGAGACCTCACTTACATTGGTGTTTTCGGTTAGCAATTAAGGCACCTATATAGCAGCTGGCTTTAATAATTTTAACTGAAAAGACACAAGAAATTGAAACAGCTATCCACGAACTGCAAGCTATCCTAATCTTTTAGGTGTAACCAAAGCGGGTTGTAAAAACGGGTTTTTGACCGGGTTTATTACAAAGATAAAATAGACTTAATGGTGCCAAGGGGTCAACATGATATAGATGTTACAGCCGCTAAGAAGAGCGTCCTCTGTAGGTTATTAAATAATGTTTTTCTCTGTCGACCGACGAGACTGAATTGTCGTCAAACGTCGTTTGACGCTTTATGATGCGCGTGTATAGACGCAGAGAAATTGCTATTTAAGATGGGACGGACTCGTATGAAGAACACATACCAGCGTCAGAACATACAACAGATACCCACTAGTGCAAAGGACAAACTAGTGCATACTTTTTACATTGAAAGGAAAACAGAAGTAACTACTTGTTATTTAACATGAGATTCTATAGTTAATTCCAAGAAACGAGACACTAATTGACTAAAGAACACATTGAATCCCTCTGTGGACAGTTCCATACCACTCTTTTTTATAGCAAAGATAAAAAAGTTCAACCGCTGATAATAACAAGCCTTAATAAACAAAAAAAAACAATACATTCAAAAGTAAATAGGTAAAAACGTACTTGTTGGTCACGTCGAGTTAGAATCTTCAATGGTGGCATGTTCGACACGTGACACATTATTTCTACCACGAGTAACTACTAATAATAACAGTGATGGTAATTACAATATTATGTTGTATGATTACATCGATTGTAGTGACATAGATAGATAAATAAACGCGAGTAAAAAAGATAACCGCAGAACAGAGCTCATTTTGCCTCAGATGGATTGAGGCACACTTCCTTTTTTCTCGACATTTGATTAGTAATAAAACGTCCCGCCGTATGCAGATAGCAGCATTAAGAGAGAAAACAATATAAGCAATCGTTCTGACAAGCCAACATAGTGAAAATGTTGAAAACAACGTAACTTTAGGGTATGGACCGAAATACTGTCAACTGGGAATCCAAATGAAGATGTTCTTTAAAAGTAGAATGATATATCACGCTATTATCATTATCACTATTATAGGAAAGCAGTAATTGACGATGAAGATTATGATATAGATAATAATGACAACAACGACAGTTACCGTGGCGGTACACTATAAAGGTATACACTACCATGAAGTGGTAAGCGACTTTCAATACCACTAAAGCTATATTATAAACACGAATTAAAGAAGTGGAAAAGGTGTTCAGGTAATACTAATGATGAACAATTAAGTAATATTTAAATTAGCAGTACAGATGAGTAAACGAAGGTCTCCCAACCACCACCTCATTAACGGCTCGCACCGAACTGCCGTTGCTGCTATTGTAGCTTTATAAGAATTTGTCCTCTGAACAGCCACCGCCGGGTTGGTGTTGCCGTTCTCATCTGTTCGGATTGGAAGGCTCCGCGAATTATTTCATGTATTTGTACACTTCCTGTCTATGTCCATATATGCTAATTGATCAGCTAAGGTTAGAAGCCAAAATGAGGACGGCAATTGGCTGCCAAATGGTAACGGAAGTGATACGTAAAGCTCTGCATCTCTGTCATAACGTCACAAGCAACACTGATGGCTAGATGTGATTGATCATTGATAGGAAAATGCTTCAACTACCTGTTAAACATGTCAGAAAAAGATTGACTCGCTACACGCTTAGCCTACTGCTTACGCGCTACGCTATAATTTAAGCCACCAATCACTCCGACATAACAAACAAGATTAGTTATTCATTATCACTGTTTCAGGTGTTTTTTTTTTCTTAATTAACGTAGTAAAATAAGGGCGGGTCATTTTGGCCGAGGGTAAGTCTGCGAATCGTAGCGAGTGTCATCCCTACAATTTAGGTATCCAATCAAACCCAGTACTCATTCACTGTGTATACATTTGTCACCAATAAATATCGCTAATAAAAAAATCTCCGCGGAACATTGCATCGATATCAAGAGTGGACTATATAAAATTGTACGTAATTATATATGCAAGTGTACAGTTATGATTAACGTTGCTTATGTTGAAGTAGCGCGCTTCTGCTTTTCGTATGAGCTTAGAAAGAGGCTTTTTATCTGGGGACCCCCTATCGTTATACCGTTGCAACTAGGCTTAAAATTAGCTTTTATAGCTATTCCTTATAGGAACAACTAGGCAAATAATATGTTAAAGTTGTAAACAATAGTAAAAAGAAGGTAATATCTTTATTACAATTCTAACAGTGCACCTATGCTCCTAATGTAAAAACTTTTTAGTTTGGGACATTCAAAATCAACATCGTTTATCATTAAGTTTGCAAGTTACCAAAAAGGTGTGCTATTTTGAGCAGGAGTCGAATTTAACTATCTATCTAGTTGTATGGTACGCGATCAGATTTTATCGAACGATCGAAGCCACACTGTGTGAGGCAAAAGTACCTTGTCGTAAGCACACGCGAAGTTTTTCATAGATTTCATACACTGAGTTTTTTTGTCCTGTTCCACCTCAGTTTCCAATAGGATTTTTGTCGCGTTACAAGATGTTCGTCGTAGTTAGCAGTAATGCGATCTAGAAGTATCCTAAGTCCTTTAAAGACGCTTTAACTTCCATTAGATGTTAGAACACGGACTTAAGCGGCTCGGAAGCCATCAGCGACTCGAGTTCGCCTAAAGCGAAGATCGCCTAAGACTGAACGATAAATTATAACACGATCAATTGACATAGCGCGAAGTAGTTGGACTGTTGCTTGTCTGTACGAGCAAAAGCAACGAATTATCCGTGCCCACGACCAGGTATAGTAAGTCCAGTATGAAAGTTTCTATTTGGAGTACAGCTGCTTTTACCCGTAGCTAGTGGAGAGTAGGACGTCGACAATGGAGGTACTATTCGGTACTGAAATATCAGAGAGCAGAAAGTTTCAGTTGTTGCCAGTTCTGACCTTATCCACATTAGGGTTGAGGAGGAGTGGAGTGGCTCTTGGCGAAACCGTTTTTGTGAGAAGGAGACAGAAGACAGCATGCTACGATGACATTAAATGTCAGCACCATAGCCCCTTCTCGTTAAGGATAGTTTACGTTAGAGTCCCACAAAATTTTCTAGTACGACACAAGTACCAACAAATATTTATATCTGCGGCAAATAAACATGATTATCTGTTAACGGTATGATCAAAATGTATGGCCAGCTAAAAGACAATGATCCTACGTGACTACAAACGCGCGATGCACGGACCACGTGACGTTCTCTGTCAGAGATCCGGGTCGTGCTACTAGCGGGCATATTGCCGCCGCCGACAAAGGGAAAAACCTTGCAGTCAATGCACCCTCAAGCGTTCTGTCTCTTTCCGTAACACATTCGTAGATATAATCACATTTTAAGATGATTTATTTTGCATAACTTTTAACAAACCGCTTTCATCAAACATCTTTGTAAAACGCGGCATCATTTAGCTGCTTATCGTTTTATGCATTGTTTACCAAACGAGAAGTTAATAATCACGGGTCTAGATCCACTAGACATCAGAAAAACAATTATGATGCTAAAACGTGGGCAAAAATAGTAGCCACATCGATGCCTCTTTTTTGTTTACATACAAAGTTACGAAGAAGCCATTGAAAGTTGACCTTCGACCGTTTGATAGCCACCTAAATCAGGAGAACATTTAATTATCTCCCAGGCCTGTCAGAGTATTTCTAAAAGTTTCCGAAGAGAATGCAACAATGCCCAACCCTCGGTAATTAATACTGTATAGATAATGTCTTTATATATTTTTCATGCAAGGATTCATGCAATTCATCATGCAAGGTGCTTAAACAATTACAGCCGTTAAGGTGTTACTGAGAGAATATCTCGCCATTTTGCCGTCAGACTGTGGCTCCATTTTGTTTTGTTGTTAATAGAACATGCTTGATAGCACCTCACCGCTATTGGTTGCCCATAACTAGATTGACAATCTTTTCAGTTGCGTTCTGTATTTTTTTTTGTGAATAAGACGACTTCAGTAAAGGAAGACTGTTTTTGCTCATCATGTTTTAGGCTTGGAATTCAGGTGAGCAAATAAACGTGTCATCGAAGCCAACCGGTTCGTTAAGAAACAAATAATTACCAGTAGCATAGAACCTGTTTATTTTTCGATAAATCGAGAAGCACATGTTAGTAAACTTCAAAAGCTTGCTGTTCACTCCGGCATCGCTTCTTTCCGAGGTGTCACAGAGATAGACGTGTATTCAAAACATAACTTGCACAAACGACAATTACGTGATATATAAAATACAGGCAAGAAGCTCCAAGTCACTTTTTTTATTCTGCTTTTATCTGAGTAATTGAATTCTACACTGCCATGGAAAACACGATGTAAAAGAAGAATCTTCATTAATTTTCTTGAATATATTTAACGTAGGAACTTATAAGATATTTTACATGGTTTGGAAGTATGCAGATTGACGGAGGCCAGGTTTACGGAAAAAGTTAAAAGTAAAACACGACATTTTCTCAACCTTACAGCGTTATATATACAGAAATCTCCACTATTAATGAGCTGATCTTTCGGTGTATAGAACTTGCGTATGTGTGATTCTTTGCACACCTAAATGCTTCTCCCGAAAATTGTCTATGTTGGCTTAGAGAATATTGAAGGCGAAGTTATTTTGTAGAAAGACTGCTTTCTAAAATATATTCAGAAGCTAGTACTGATCAGGGCGTGCCACTGTCATAAATCATAAGTAGCGAATAATCGTATACTAAATTTGGAAAGATAATAAAGATTATTATTGTCAAGAGATTAAAACTGATTAAGGTGATCGGATGACGTTTACGATTACGTCATAAAAGTGATTAAGTTAGGACGCCGTTCCAGTGACAAAATAAGTTTATTTTCTTCGTAAAAGCGCTACCTTCTTCTGAGCATGAAATAATTATTACTAAATATTTGATTGTGGCACGCTTACATATGTAGGAATGTTCGACCGTGCATATTGGATTTGCCTTAACTACAATGGTTTACCGAGCATGCGTGGGAATCATGGTTGTTAGAGATGAAGCTTACGCACGATGGGTGCTGATATTTACAGGTACCTATGGAGATGTGATACAAATCGAAAATTTAAATTAGAATAATAACAAATTATCATTGCATCTAGGCTTCGCGCTTTACTCGTTCTTAGCAATTTCTATATACAAACGACACCGGCATTCCTGTGAACGTGAGTTGGAAAATGTACTAATATATATGTTCAAGCATAGGCAGTGCTATCATACTATAAACGTGAATACTTTTTAGTGATCGGAATAAATAAACCATAACCTAATAAAGCAAACCTTAGTATTCTTTGGCCGGGTTATTATATATTATTAAATAAGTCCTTTATTCAAGTAATTCATACCGCTAAAAGCGGTAACTTACATAGCCAACATTTCAGTACTGAAGGTACTAAAGGAATTCAGTCATAGAAAAAATTCATTAAAGAATTGAATAGTATCGTAAACATGGGTCATGTTGTATGGTGAGTGAGCGAAGCTTCCGTGAACGAATCCTTTATCGCGGATATGATATTCGCCTACTACGTTAGGCAGGGAAGCAATTAAGGCTTTTTGATTCTGAAACGCACAAGACACAAAATATATAAAAACGAAACAAAATTTTAAATATTATAATATTTTACAAAGAGGATCAGTAAGGGGTTCTCGTGTTTGGGGGAGGGAATGACTTATGGGTGAAAAGCAGTGGGCTTAAGGCCTGATGTGTGTGATTGCGGTGCCGCCACTTCCCGTTCTCGGATTTCCTCCCGTTCGTGAATGCATCTCCGAATAGCAACTGCATTTTATTCGTTACAAGATGAATCGTCTCGGTGAGACATGGAACAATATCATGACTGTCATTACCTATCTGGTTCTTACAGGGAGCTTTAAAATGAGAGGTAAAAGAAAAATAAATACCAAGCTGCGTGTCCTATATTGTTACCAACTTTTTTTTTGGACTCCAAAAGTTAGCTTTGCGTGCATACTCGATACGTGTACCCGCATAGATGCATAATATGGATACAAGCAATGTACGTAACTTTTATGTTGGAAAGTTGCAATTGGTCATACTATAAATATGAATTTTCTCACGTTAGTTGTAATTAGCGTATCTCCATCTGAATAGTAGACTTTTACCGGTACGCGAATATTTTCAGTTGATAAAACGGGCGGCCTTATATCGCCGTACACCTGCAAACGAAAATTGGCAGTATATAAACGAATAGGTTTTGTAATAGCTGAAGTTTTGCTAATTCTTTTGTTAACTTCCGCCTCCAGAAAAGGTAGGGTCGTTTAGGGTATTTCAGATAAGACTAGGGTATCCAGCTATATTTTTTTATGGCAGATTAGGATAGATACAAAGTATATACGTCTACTTCACTGTAGTCAGATCCGGCTCAAAAAATTATTTCAGTTTTTTAGTTCAAAATATTGTTTAGTTCATTAAAAATTTATTTTTATCAGAGCTCCGCACGACACGTCACATGAAACTTTTCACACGTGTTAATGCAAGGCGGCCAATGTTGAAGAAAATTTGAAATCGTTTGTCTCAAAATGTCCATTTATTTAATTGGTATACTGCCCCTTCAGTAGATAAATAGTAGTATATCGCTGGCAGATATTAATACCTCTTGGTTGTGTCCATAGAATTGAACTGCCGGGTCGTGGAGTAATACCTCATCTCCGTAAAAGAGCTCGTCATAATTAAACTCGAATACGCGCTTTTCGCCTAAACAAGCGACTTCCTGCATCTGTAAACGAAAATAATCATAAGATTGTGAGACGTCTCTGAAAAAACAAAGTTTATTACTAACCTATGCTTTTCACCCAAGAAAACTGCCTATTATCTGTTTATCCAGAGTCTTATTTAGAATGACGTGATAAACAGATTCTCGTTATTCGCCACTTCTCAAAAAAAATAAATTAACAATTTTATTGCAGGTTTACTCGTCCACGAGCCATACAAGTTAAAAAAAATCAATCCTAAATAGTTATCCGCTGATTTATGTTTATAAGATTAGCGACGAAATATACACGCTGTTTTTTTATCCATTCTCTACGTTTGCTCTTAATAAGCAAGATGAACGAACCAATGCGTTTGACGTAGTGAATACTTCAAAGCAATACGATAAGGCAATGTACTGTGAGCGCCAAGATTCACCCGAGGATTCAAAAATTGCGCACCTCGTAGTACAAGATCAGCTCTCTGTTCTGGATACGTAAAGTGGCCATATGGTGAAGCAATGCAATAATCATACCTCAAGTAAAAAAAAAGGCATATTATCGTTTTAGGTTTTGATCGATTACTGCTGACATTTTTTATTTTTTTTTTGTAATATAATTGATGATCAGAATTGTTGAGTTTACTAACGGATATAGTATAATAGGTATCCAGGCCAGATAGAACGAAAAAAGCGGCTACTTTAAGCCCCTTTAGCATAGGTTGGGCACATGGAACTCTACTGACCTGTGGCACACAATGCCCTCATAAAGGATCCTCTAACACTACAGTTGGTCCGGCTTCAATAAAGTCGCTCTCAAAAATGTTTCTCTGTGGGATGCATAATGGGAGACCATCGAGAAATCATGCAAATTCTAGTAAACAGTAAGTTAATCCTTAAACCAAGTAAAAAAAAAAAAAAAAAATCAAAACACGACATCTCAAGGTCTGTATTCGCAATTTGACAGATCACAGCCTTGTACTTTTCTAGGGCGCGGATAACTGAAAGGGATGAGTGGACAAAGATTAAATTTTCTGCGCAAAAAAAACTGAAAGTATGAAGATATAGCAGAACTACAACAGCAATCTCAGACAGATCAATTTATGCGACTTACAATTAATTGGATAAAGGATTAGCTTGAAATGGATGGAACTGTTTAGGATACTCATAAACGACGTTCCTGAAGGTCAAACATCAAGGAGCTTTACCAGCTAAGAGAACGGACTAGAAAATAACAAAGAAAATTTGTAAAACAATTGAGTGCCTATCGCATTTCAGTGTGTTGTGAGTAGAACAGTTAGATTGTTACAATGGGACATACTATCAACGCAAATGACGGAAGAACAACAATTTTTCGATGACAAAGTGTGAGCAAAATGCTCAATTGTCGTTTACGAGTAATAGGTTTAATAGTAATAGAGGATATACATATAAATAAATAGCAGCGCAAAACTTGGGGCGATAAAGTTATATATGAATTAAGTAGCACGATTTCATTATTCGATAACTGTAAATCCACATGTTACACAGAAGACCATGTTAATTTCTCAGGAGTGTGGTACGGCGTTTTAACTAAAGAATTAACTAAACCATTCTGACGGTACAATGACTGGCCCAAATCACCTGAGTGTGCTGCAAGAGTCTGTTTTATTACGTATTTGGGAGAACGTCAGTGTGATGGTAGATGCAGTTTCCAAGAGCACATCGTGAATATGGTCTTTCCTGTACGGATACCTCAAAAATAAAATCGGCGACAGTAGACGACTTGAAAGCCACAATCGAACAAAAACGAGCCGTAATACTTTATTCAATATTGGCTGTTGCTTGGAATCAATAGCATATCGATATGAGACATGCATTGACCAGAACGATCATAATGGTGAATATTTACGGTTTTAAAAGGTGTCCACATGTGATTTTGGAACATGGAATCCGTTCATTTTTCTTTTCTTATTTAAGAGCTATACATTTAATGTAAACTATTTTTCAATCTAAGTTTTAATTCTATCTGACAAGGCAGTAGATTAGTACGACGCGAAACACTCTGCAATCAGTATCGCTCAATAACGCGTTAGCACGCTTGTAAATGACTCGGTACGTACATGCCTTCATGTTTTATTTTTAGGTCTTTGCAGAATTTTATGCGGCATGCTACCATTGCGTCACCATTACTCTGCCAATATATATCTGTGACACATTTGCGGAAAACACTTATTGGTGAGTTTATGCAAATAGGTTCATTATACCAATCTAATATTTAAGTTAGCTAAGGATCAACATTAATTGGCACTTGCACAGATTCCATATGCAATACCTATAGCACAGGTACTGCATAAGCGACTTATGTTATTGTTGAGTATTGCAAATTTTTAAATGTTTTATAAAACATAATTCAAATCATCACGCTCTAGTTTCTAAAAAAGAAAACAGGTCACCTAGGTCCAGAGTTACCCTATCTATTTGTATCAAGTAAAAAAAATAATCGCCGATTCTACGATCACCAGATACTTCACGTAGAGTATCTACGATATTCATAGAAAATATCAGAGTTAAAGTTCGTAAAGCATCTTATGTCTCATGCGCTAATAAACACAGTATTCACAAGTTCTTGGGGAGAGCATGATTTCTTAAATTATGTTTCTCTGATGAAATGACAAAGAGTCTGGCTGAAAAACATCAGGAGTGACACAACTGCGATATCATCCCAGTCGCATTGAGTTTACTCCACCCGGACGGCTGTCATAGTTTCGATGCAAATCAGTAGACTTTAGGTAGTTCTGGGTCTTACCACTCCGAATTATGAATACACGTATCTCTTCGTGTACCGCACTGGTAGACGTACGGCGCCACCAGGTAGGTTCTAAAAATTATAATAATAATAATAATAATAACTGTCTCAGGCATGCTTATGTTAATCCAGCTCCAGCCCTCGAAAACTAATTATAGTACTCTAAAATATTAACTGCATTTGGATTATATTATCCAGCTTAAACGGTATCACTTATATCTGTGAAGCTGGCCTACTCCTTCATGGCAAGGACACATCTGGCTTTACTAGCGAAGCTTTCTAAACTGATCATTATGGAAAATGCTGGAGTAGCAAATTGACATGCTAGCGTTAAAAACACAGCCAAACCAGTTTTATTGGCTTTTCCAGGCTCGAGCCTGTTATCAGTTAAGACCATCTGGTCCTTGCAGATTTACCCACTAGAAAAATGTGTTAATCCCGGCTTTCTCATGTTTATTTTTATGATGTTTTTCAGGTGTTTCGTTTTTGATCAAATCTCGCTTTGAATAATATAGCCAGTATGTCAAGATCCACACAGTTCCTTGGTATAGAAGAAGACACTGTCTTTAGCTGTATTGGACGATGGGAAACCTTGAACTGCTAGTTCTGCTGTCGCTGGCAAAGATGTACAATACAGTTTAACATCTCCAATTCATCATACAAATAACATCTGTAGTGGAGGTTACAAAAGCTTTCTTTTTCGCCTAAAATACTAATAATGCATTCATTCAGTTGTTCCGTTTTTGTGTTCAAGACTTGAACGAGTTTTGAACACGAAAACTTTCAGGCGCTTTCTAAGAATTATTTTGCAAGAACAAATTGAACACAACCTATTTCTTCATACAACAAAAGCCCTAATTGCGCATATTCAGTGTTGGTAAGCTAGAAAAATTAACCTCTATAATAATTTCTTTGATCTTATTTTAGAGACTGCGGAGCACGCGACTGAGAGACGGAGAGAGAGAGAGAGAGAGAAAGAGAGATTCATCCCCGGTTCTTTTGTTTTATCCTTTGAGTCGCCTGCCTTTTATTCCAACCAGCTTGAAATTAAGCAAACGGCATTTCTGGGTTGTAACATGGCCGTGAGTTTGCTGTTTCACTATGTGTAAGCAATTCATAGTAAGCATCCTATTTTAATAGACCGGATTGTCTGATATGAAGACGCATAGTTCTTCTTTGTTATTAAAGATTATAAGATCATCGAAAAGAACACATATTTTATACTAATAACAAAAGTGTAGGAGCGTTTTCTGGCCGTCAACAAATTAACAATGGCACATTCACTACGAAATGTGTGTTTTTTTTTCCTTTCTAGTACAATACAAACTACATGATGCGGAATCGGTCAAGGAAACGGACTTGCCGTTCTTCATCCTCACTATTCAATGCACCATACTGCTATTTACGTCTATTACGGCAACATCTATTCATGAACCAACCAAAATAATTAACCCGAATAAAGTCTAAAAAAAACTGTGTTAGGAGTCAAAGCTGTGCAATAATAATAATAATAATAATACTGGCAAAAATTGTTGTATTTTACCAATTTAGTAGTTGTAATTTTAAACACATTCTGAGTTGACGAAGCAATATTTAAGCGTGCACAATTTTGGATTGCCAGCGCTCTTTATTTATGACATAATACCACATATAGCAATTGACATGTTTTAGTACATAGCTTCGAAAAAAAAATGTTAACGGAAGCTTAAAAGGTAAGTTTCCACATGTACATAATGCGAAACACATGTAGAAAGATATGTTGCGATCCATAGGAATCTCTTTCTTCAACCTTAAACCTACGGTGTTTCGTATAATAGGCCCGCTTACTAGTATTTCGTCATTGAAAATACGATAATTAAATAAAATTCGCACCACTATAGGAAATCAGAGCACTGCTAAAGGTAGTTTAGCCTAACTCTTCGTATCGAAGAATTTCGTCGAACGTCTGGGTTTGAAGTAAAGCCCTACCTCGAAGCTAGCGGCTGGCACTTCGCCGTTTTGGCACTTGGTTCTCTTTATATATTTATCATGATTCAGTCATTCACAACAGCAGAGACATACATGGTGTGAAATTAACAGGTCAACGTTTGGAATGCCCCAATGTGAGAATGATCAATCAATGAAGGCTAGGCTGTGATATTTTACCAGTGTATCTGATGACGTTTCGAATTATCGCAGACATTAAAGATCATAGTGTGAATCACAAAAAAGCCTGAGTATATACCTGAGTATAATAGATGAGATTTTTCATTGAAGATGATTGCGGGTAGTGCTCCAGATAAATTGGTATTCGTGTCTGTAAAATCAGAGCGAAATCATACAAAGTTCATTATGTTAAACATACATTCTCGCAGGTTTTCATGATTCATTCACCTTAGTTAAGCTACTAAAAAAACTACGTGGTACTATACACAAAGCTATATACAAAGGCTTCTAGTTTTTAGTAATTTCATTTTAACGGATTCTATGTAATTTTTATTGGATGTAATGTAATAAATTAATTAACAACTTAACTTACTTAATTTAGGTAACGGGCACATATTCCCACTAGCATGAACATAATCATGTTTTCTTTAGTGTTTGTTATTGACTTATTTATAAAATTTTAACGTTCACCGGTAAAATGCTGCATCGGCGTTTGACGGCTACAATGAAAAAAGCCGCTAGTTCTTTAAGGATTTGTTATTAGCCTTACGATATTCTGAAAATGCACATAGAATGATCAATTAACAGTATTACATCATGTAGACGAACTTAAACTTCTTAAAACTAGCGGGGGTTTAAGTAATGAAAATCTATTACGCTTTAGCATAGCACATAGCATAGTGAGAAATCCGAAATTGACTAATCAAACGTCAAGCGCAGTATATTCCACGAGCATCAACATTTTTTCATTTTGCAAATCTTGGCTAGAGGCTAGCTATTTAAATGTAAGTCTAGGTACGGTAAAATCATTTGTACTTGGAAAAGGTTTGAACTTTTAATAAGCCTAACTTTTAATAGGCTAAGCCTGTGCTATAATAGGGTTGTGACTACAGCAGCAAACAACTGCCGTGGTAATGATGGCCCCACTTCCGCTTTATATGCGAGGGAGTCCGTCAAAAAGATGGGCTCTGCTCGCTTTATATTCAGGCTCGCTTAGCTGCCAGCACAGAAGGAACGTCCCGTTACTGCAAAATGCTCTAAAATATGTATCTCGAAACGTTGCGAATTCAGTAGAATTACCATGTCAGTAAGTTATAGCTGAAAGTAGCGTGCTTGAAGTACAAAATGTAACTAAGATAGCCACTTCATATTTGAGACCTTGCGGTAACGATTCCGTATTATGTAAACTTGGTGTCCCGGTTATATGTACTAGCCACATGCTATTGAATTCTATATCGCGGAGCTGTTTGGTGTAAAAATAAATGTTTTAAAGCTTTGTTGGCTTTTTCAATACTCTAGGTAATATTTTATCCGCTTTTTGCTCGACCGTCGCTCTGTATAGGAATTCTTAAATATCTTGTTATAGAGAGAACCGTTCTCAAAAGTTAAGGGAGTTAGAAAGCGGGTCTCCGATTATTCTAACTAAAAGAGCCGATAATTCTATTGCAAAATGAATATACGAGCTATTAGGGTATGGAAGAAAACGACAGATTAAAATAGCAACAACTTCAGTAATTGAGGCCTTTACTATATCTAAAAATAAAGGTTGAGTATCGATCAAAAAAGTTAAAAATATATTCCTACGCCCAATACTATCTGTAACAAATCCTCATTTGTTAATAAATACTGTATATCGAGTATTAATTGAATAATAACTAACTCAGATATATAATTACACGCACGCAAACTTAATTTCAGTGCTACTCCCAAACGCGAATATGGGTGTAGTTATTATAATCAGTGGCGTCACCTCCCACCAGAGTGTTGCCTAGGGATAAATAAGTCTTTTTATTGCGGGGTAAAGATAATGAGGCTGTACATATGTTGAGGCACCGTCCGATGAACG
Source organism: Varroa destructor (assembly GCF_002443255.2). Classification (NCBI taxonomy): domain Eukaryota; kingdom Metazoa; phylum Arthropoda; class Arachnida; order Mesostigmata; family Varroidae; genus Varroa; species Varroa destructor. Next base: position 676,521 of record NW_019211454.1, on the reverse strand, counting down.
ATGCTACGTACTTCCTAGTGGCCCGGGACGTCGTATCGGATGAATTCAGTTAAAGCGGCTGCAGGCAGACAAATCAGGTCAAACGACACGATAGTGATAACTTTAAATATTGTTTCATACGGATGGCTTCCAGCACAAAACACGTCTATGCCTGGTTTCGAATCTGAACCACATGGCGTTAAGTAAAAACAGGTTACCATTGACCACCACGAGGACATTAATCTATAATCTAGTTTGGTTGTTGTTACACTCTATATAGAAAAAGAGGAAGTTCGTCTAAGAAAAAAGTTAAAAAAGGGCTTCAAGGTAAAATAAGGCTTAATGAAAATTTCTTGTCTTAAGGTGAACTTTAACTTAGATCCACTCTATCCTTGAATTCGAAATGAGGCGGGAAAAAAAATGAAATTTAGTTGTTAAATGGCATTTGGTATTAATAAACGATACTTCATGGTCCGCATTAAGTGGCAAAAAATCATCTCTTTTAACTTCCTATCGTCGATGAGTTAAATTGTTGAAACTTCTTTCCGGACGCTGCGCTTGGCTGCGAACGGATCTAAGCTGATCCGCGTCTAACAAACGCCCTTCCTTTCAACCTTTACCTTCAAGTAAATAAAAATTCTTGGTGAAAGCTTAAATTACCGCTTGGGGAAGCGAAAGCGCTGACAGGCTTTTATTTGGTAGTGGAAGTCCGAGTAACAAGGAACGCAATAAATGTAGTGACCTTTTTTTACGCGATCCTCCCAGATTGCATACATTGAACTTCTAAATCTGATAGATTGTTGAAATAATGCTACACAATGCTACCGACGCCTGGCCTAGATGGAACATGCTCAGAGTTGACTTTTTTTTTTTGAACTTTTTTCAAAGTTCCGAAAAGTATAACTATAAGCTCTCTAACTGCTAAATTGTTTCGAGCCAGTCTAACAGCTGTCTCTTGTCCTACCATTACTCGCAATGGATCGACTTGCTACACGTATTACCGTTTGCGTGAAGTCCACCGACCGACCCATCCTTGCACTTAGTATGGCAAATTTACCATATAAAAAGTGGCAATACTTGTACTAATAACAACAATCATTGACATTATACTATGTTTATACCAAGTTGGCGTCACTCGCATTTTACTGTCTCCATCCGTTTGTTTCGGATTAAAAGCTTCTTCAAAAAGTACATATATCATTATTTGCGGCGTCTACATCTGACGGCAGGGACTGCTAAAATGAAATTATTCGTTATGAATACAATGGTTACTCCGCTTACGCACCACATCAGGTTTTTTTTTTTATTTTATTATTAAAACATCTCTATTTTAAACAAATTCTACACAAATGTCTATCATGTTTCTGCATCTTATAAGTGGTTTTCCATATCTGCGTGTTACAGGCCAGCAGAGGTTTTTAATTATCACATTTAATACTGAGAAAGTTGTCGTTGAACAATATTGGAGCACTTGTTTTTGTTGAACGGGCTACTTCCCCGAGCTTTCTAATGTGGTTTTACAATGCAGCAGCGAGGCTTTTATATGTTCATTTTGGAGCGTGAATAGTTAAATCCAAAAAAAGAGAAAAAAAAACATTAAGACGTAAAGTTTTTGGTTAGCATTCTGCAGCCATGCTTCATTCGCTCACGTTTGTTGATCCTTTACATCCGATTTCATTATCACACAGTTTAAGCAATACAAGAATCTTCGTGATTATCCACGTAGAAGCCAAAATTGGTCTAAAATTAGTGTAATAAGGGTAATAGTAATGATGACCTATCGTAGCTGGCGGTCACGTGTATGACAAAAAAAAAAAGGGCGGATGAACATCCGGATATTTCCTGTAGGGAACAATATGCAAACCAACACAGCCTTGTGTTACTGTAAATAAACTAGGCCCTTTACCGCATAAACATTACGTGAGATATTTCCGCATGTTTGTAATAGATAGATCATTTAATATATGAGAATAATATCGTAAGTACGTGGCGAGTTAATGCTCTGCTTTAGGCACTATTTTTAGATTTGCTTCGAGGACAATAAAGTTAGAGGGAAGTATACAATGTTTCATCGCTAATATCAACTGTAAATTTAGCTTTGGATAACTATAATCAAAAAAATCGCCTTAAAAAGCATAGAAATCTGAAAGAAAATTTTGTCTAGCTATTTTACGCTTACACCGAAATAGACATATATTCAACACTTATGTCTCAACAGTAGTCGCCAATCTTTGTAAGAACAAAAAAGCTCCGAATGAATGAAACATTTTTTCCAGTGAGACCATAGGCCTCAGACTTACATTTCATCGCTAAAAGAATATATTTTATTAAGGAAGATGATATCGAAACTATAAGATACTCTTTTCGTTAAGCAAGTGAAGATATGCCCTTTAATGTCCGTTCCAGATCAGTCGATTAAAAGTGACTAAAATGTAGTCAGCTAAAAATTACATCCAGTCGAATTTTAGTATTTATGCAAAATCAAAGCACAATCTTAATTTCGTGCGGATACTTTTGGGTGTTTTGCTATTAGACGATTCTGTTTACAAGCCCAAGCATATATTGGCGCTTCATTTGTTTATTAGCAAGGATTTTTTGTTTTTGAGCTCTACGACTTCTTCATGAATCCCCTTGAACAGACCCCAACTGACAAATGGTCCAAAAATGTATACATACTTCGAATGATTATAACTTTAGTGTTTATTTCCAAATACTGAAATTTATACAAAACGTATAACTTTTCCTTAAGTTACCGCAGACGCTTTGCAAACTACTACTATTCTGGCCAACCAACTGCTGACGACGATCGGTTATTTAGTCATAAAATTAAACAAATATGTAATTTAGTGTTGTGCCACATACTTGGTCAATTGCGGCTCTTGCATCTTCCAATGTAATCGATTTCTGAGGGTAAATTCAATGTTTTAAATGTTTATCTTTCAGGTATTTTCACACGAAATTATGGGCGGTCTAAGGAACAGGCAGGACCTGCCCCATGTGAGAGCTTTTGTTTAACTTATACCTTTGAAGGTCTTCGTCAGGATATATTCTTTCTAAACGCTGATTAGTTTTCACGAATATCCCTTGTCGTAGCATAGATCCTTGCAGGAAATTTAAGTAATTAGCATTTGTGTGTATCTTATTTTGGCACTCCCCGTATGTAGCACGTGTCAGACTTGTCTGTGGGTCCGAATAATCTCGAAAAGATCTTGGACCAAGCAAACATGATCTGACAAGACCATCTTCCCCTAAAAACCTGATGATCGGAAAAGCTAATTTTTATGTTTAAAAATACGAAGCATATCGTATCACATATACGTGCGATAACCGACAATACTGTTTTGTTAGACACAGAGGTTCAATGGTGGGTATTAATATAGTCCCGATTCATGTTGTAAACCCGCATTCAGTGGCGAGCCCCCACGTTTAAAAGGCTTCAGAAGCGTATCACCTCTTCCTTTTGGAGGAGAATCAGCTAGCGAAGATTACCATTGTATCTTCCATAAAGTGTTTGCTACCTAGGGGTTACCCAAGGTGTATATTAATGCAAGTACCCAGCGAAATATCGACAAAACCCAAAACACTCGTTAACCTAGTACATAGGATCACAGCTTAGCAAGTATTGGTACGCCAAATAGACATACTGTAACGAAAACGGATAGGCTTTTTTTGTTTTATAAAAAATGTGCTTTTCCATATTTTTTTCTTCGTATATTAAATGTTCCTTCCATTCATATTTACGTTTTCCAAAAGTATACTCACAAACACGTCACTGCAGAAGTGGGAGCTGGAACATGTTTTCATAGTTTTTTTTAATATAAAATTGTTTGGATAAGGCTTTTTATCCTGGGCCCACGAGTTGGCCTGGGCACAAGAGTTGAAGTCGTGGGGGGCGCGCGCGTTTGATTTAATAGCCACGGGACTTCCATATATATTCCCTCATCATTGCTGGCATGTTGGACATGATCCTTTTTTTATCAGCATTATCTTTCCCTTTCTTTTTATGCTTTTAATGATCTTGCAGCGCCTTCCTTGCTGTGCGGTGCCATTATTTTGTAACAAACATTTAAGTAAAAATCTCCTGTACGTACATTTGGATACTACATAATCGGTATAAAGCTGTTTTCCGCTGACGAAACTGATAGAGATCTTTACATATCATTTATAATAATTTACGCTAAGTGTCTATTGAGCACACTTGATTATACAATTTCTTTTGTTCATTTAGTACAATTTTCGATAGTTCTCTGCCTCTTTCGTAGCTTGCATGTCATTAATGTGTAGAAGTTCTCCAAGAATCACAGCTTAGGATAGTTCTTACTTCTATGCAGTATGATTAAATATAATTGTTTCTAACCCCAATTCATTTGTTTAAATGCCATCTCTTAAGTTGGGCGAGGCCTTCGACTTGGCCCAACGCTCATTTATAATTTCTGTGTATCTTTTTGCAAAAGCTATACTCACAATATTAGAGTGATTATCATCTCCATATATCACAGTAGTGAGAAGATGTCTGCAGGCAGGCCAGTTGCTCCTACAGAGTTGATTAATTGTAGACCATCCAAATTCCTCAGTAAATTGACGCATCGTTTTCTAAAAGTAAGTTAGGCATGCTTGTTAGCAAACTACTTATATTTGCCATTGAGAGTACCTGTAACAGTTAAGTCATTTTATAAGGATTGTTTCTTATTTATTTATTTTTTAGCTTTTGAAAAAGTTTTTTTTGTTTGGAACATTTTGATTGAACAACAAGCCGGTAGCGGCCTAATGATCCTAAATCAGTTTATAAGAGATTAAGATTAAATCTTTAATAATTTAATAAGTGAGATACACATGGGACACATGGGGAATTGTCGTAACCAGGGGCGGTTTTTTTCTCTCGTCTCATTACGTGGCACAAGGCCGATGCCTTAAAAAACTGCCAAAAAATTATAGGAACTCCTTGCAAGTCCCTTTTTTTTTTTATATAGAGACTAAGTTATCTAATATACTTTCACAGATACCTCGTACTCTTGTGTAAAAACATTACACTGCATACAAAATACCGAAACGAAGAATATGACTATCATGACCGCTTTTTGCAAATCTAGTCTGTCCCTAGAATACTAAATAATCTCTGTACAGGACAATGTCGATAAGCTTACGGCGTTTTTTGGTCGCTTGAGGTACATTGAAGGGAAGAACCAAAAAAACTAGTGTATTCAGACTGTCCTTCTGGATCGCTCCAACCGTTTTAGGTAGTGGTTTTTGCTGAAACATCTTATCATCGAAGACTATAGATACCTCTTGCAGTGCGAAGACGAGTAATTTCAGGGTAGCAGGTTAACATCCTGTCAAGCACAACTTCTGTAATTCTGCGGTTTGGCATTAATTGCTAGTCTGAAATCTAAAAAAGAGTATACAGTCGCGTCTCGGGACATGTCCTTTTTTTCGTGTTGTGGGGTTAATCAGCCACTTTGTCTTTCTTTTTCTCTCTTTTTTGAGTGAGGTTATCTGTGATCGCCCTTAAAGTCGATAAACGTGCGTTTATCCCGCTTAATGGTTTCTGACTATAGTTTCATGCCATAGCACAGGCGGACGTTTGAGTAGTCATCATAGTGCTACTGAGGCACCCCAACAAACTCCGCGGATCGATTGACTTTTTCGTCAAGCTGCTATTAGCTGGCGCTGCATACACGCGAATTTCTCGCTGGGAGGCGTTAACGAAGCGGACCAGTGAGTCGATGAATTACTGCAGTGTTTTCCGCCATCTTTCCCCTTTACGTTGGTATCTAGCTCGACCTTCTGTACAAAACAGAATATTGGCTATGAAATTTTGAACTCATCATAGTAACACCGTACTGGATGACTTGTAGAAGTGGTTTATTGCCATTTCTAATTGCGCAAGGAACGCGCAATCAACATTCAATTAGGTTGACATGTTTCAAGTAGTATTCACTTTAAAACAAGATTGGAACCTTGAGGCTGAGAGTTAGTCTCTAGTAGCTCGTAACGCACTGTCTCACAGAAAAGTTTTCGGAAATTTTGACCTAATCACTGATAAGTGCCCCCATTACGCACCCCAGATGGACAAAATATTGGCAGAATTCTAACATAGCAAAAGAGCGAAAGGCCTATTCGCAGGTTTTGAGGGCTATTAAAAGAGAAGTGATAAGCAAGTCTTTGAAGCCATTATAGAAGGACGACTGTGAAGGTTGGCGGGAGACTTTAATTTACCCTTTGCCGTGCAGCATGGATTCAGAAGACACCGATCGGTGCACTCTGTCGACCATCAAAAAGCCTAGAGAGCACAAGTTGCTTACAGAATCATGTGAAATATCAAAGATGCCTGAAATATTCTTGGCGGACTTTCCAAATGTCCGAAACGCTTTCAATTTCAAGAAGTTATTTCGGTACCATATTAGGGAAAGGAGCGTCTACATATCTCATTCGAGTAATCCTGTCCTAGTAATCTCCAATTACCTATTAAGAAGAAAGATTATTGTAAGCGAGAAAACTGTCTTAAACATGAAAGCGCATGTCATGCACAATTATTTCCCGGGCCGTTTCGTCGGAACAGAACTTTTGATAACATCGTCTGCCTCCAAGGGCTCCCTAAAGGGAGAGAGGCAGTGGTGTATGCAGATGAATTAGCCATTATTGTATTAAGACCTCGTTGGAAACGGAACTGTATGCCAATAAGTACTATTTCAAATTGGATGCGAATTCAGGCTTGGAAGGCTCCCAAAAAGAATGAAGTGATCCTGTACGTTGCAAAGAAGAAAGTACGGCCGATAAATCTTTGTCTAGTAAATTAAGATCGTAGACGGAGCAAAACACTTGGATGTGCGACTGGACGAATCACTCTGCAGTAGGCGACACGAAAAGAAAAACATAGCAGAGGCAAACAAAGCAGTAAATTAGATAGCCAAATTTTTTCCGAACATTTACGGACCAAAAGGAGAAGGCTACCGCAGGCTATTCATGTCCATTACATAACTGATAGCCTTCCTTGGAGTCTCGGCGTATATGAAAGAGACAATAGATATGGTACCTTCTACTCCTTTATAAGACACAGAATGGCTATGTTAGCATCAACTGGGCAAGTACACCGTACAGTTAATACGTCCGCATTGATGATCCTACTTGAAGGCCCACCGTGGGATTGCAAGGTTAAAGGGAAAAGGGCGAAAAAAAAAAGATAGATTATCACTTGTCACAACTATGCCGCTCCTTCGAAAGTAACCTAGTCACCTCAAGAAAGTTCTGCGATGAACAGTTTTCGGACGGTAATGGCGTCATTATTCAGTTGGTGTGAAGTCCGTAGACTACGGGAATTGCTGAATTTAAATATCCAGCCCGCCATACTGAGCAATTATTCGGAAGTGCTATTCAAATCTTGAAGTCTAGTTAGAGTATGTCGTAACGGGTTAGTCCCTCTTCAACCATCGATAAGGATAGAGCTTCTGAAGTAGGCAAAACGTCCTATTTTATGCGGAACTCAACTGTCTATTACAAGCAAGTTGGCTTAATATACTGAGATAACATACGTTTTCACAAGTACTTTCAAATGTAAGCTCGAATACAATATCCTACTAGTCGAAAATCAGATATTACTTGTGAAATGATTTCTTCCTACGGACGATTGCGCATCAGGGCATTTTTTTTAAATGTTGCAAATAATAAGTACACCGAGCACTTAGTAATCAAATGAACAAACTTTACGTGGATCATTAATTTCTTGAGTTAAGGATCAGTCATATTACTAACAAGATGTTCGATTTATTTGTAGCCCAGATGCTTTTCGCTGCCCTATTGATACTAATTTTCATTACTATAAAATGACCGAAATCTTTTTTTGTTCTAGGATGGTACGTGCTAACGGGGTGTGTGGGTAATATGTATACATTATACCGGTAATCCGGTGGACGATATATATATATATATATCCTATCGCCCGCCGTATAAGGTTGACGAAAACGTGTTGGCTGCTTTTAAATCACAATTAAAGCAAATATTTTTTTGCATTTTGGAATGTTGCTACTAAAATAGATATGCACCGTCTTTATTAATGGCCCGCCACTGTGAAATTTGAGGGCCCGATCTCTGAAGAAGTCCTCTGAAAATCCGGGCTATACCACGAATGAATTAATATTTTCCATCTAAATCCTCTCAATTTTTGCTGAGCAGCTAAAACGTATGTGGTTTGGCATTATCATTGTAAAGGATGACGTTTACTAGTTTCGGACCACGTTTTTTTCAGTGACTTATCCCTCTAGTTGTTAACAGAGGAGGCTTAAAGCAATTGTTTTAACAAGCGGCAGCAACTCATAACGCACAATTTCTTTCCAATTTTGCCAAACACATAGCATTACCTTCCTTGACGCCAGCCCCAATCTTGTCACAGACCACACATTCTGGTCGTATGTGATTTGTTCCCGCGCGATCAACCACTTTAGAAGTAGCTCGATTTCATCGCGTTAATAGAAATACAAGCGAAAAATTCGCTTGCGCCACTTTGTGGGCCCCTAAACATTGAAGCTTTTTTTTGTAGCTAATGTTTTTTGAATAGTTTAATGTTGGTTGGTGGAGGATGTTTAGTTCCTTGGTCATATCATGGCCTCCCAGCTCTTCACAATAATTTTATTAATTTTATTCGTAATTGGTTGGCTACTATCCTTTCACCTTGAAATTTCTGGATTTTTTCGGTGTTGCGCCTTTACAAATGGGCACAATAAAATTGTAAACGATAGTTAATTTTCACAACCTAGCTATTAACGTCGATACGGCGCAACATAACTTACCTGAGATATGTGACTTCAAAGCCAAAAGCGTTCAACTCGATACATATACATATATATATATATATAATTTGATCATGAGTGCTTCAAGCAATCAGTATGAAAACTGTGAAGCATGTATGTCACAATACACATTACGTAATAGATAAACCGGTGTAGAGGAGATTGTGCACTGAATCCTGAAGGAGCTACTTGTATATGGTCAGAGAGTTTTACCTGTTATAGAGTAGAGTGTAACGTTTTTAGCATACGAAGTTCCACAAAAAAAATGTTCATTCGGCTAAAATAGATATCCGTCTAATTAGAGCTAAAAAGAGATCTCATGATTTGCCTGAAACAACAAAATTTGCAGCCCGGGACAAGTAACGAAACATTAACAAATTTAGTTATTATGACTAAGTCTTGCTTATTATACCTCGAAATACCATTTTATTTAGTGCATTTCATATATATAGTTTCGTTAACTTCAAAGAAACTAATTATTCGTGTTAAGGTTCAGAGCCTTTTTATATTAGGTATATCCTGCAGTTAAAAAGTGTGTAACCCGCTTAGTCGAATACACAGCCTACCTGATAACTGACTGGATGACAATAAAGCGTACTGCTAATTAGCTCTCGAGACCGTCTTCGCGTTCTCATCTAAATCACACAAAATACAATTCCGCGATATGGACTATTCCTATTATGGACCCACATTATAATACTAAGGACCGCGTGCCTACGATGGTGTTTCAACGCATGCTAGTTTTACCGAAAGCTTCCTAGGATCTCTATCCGGAACTCAATGTATTCATCCGCTCCGTTTTACGGAGTGGCTGGAATAACTCTGTTCACGTCGTCTGAACCCTCTTCACCCTAACCTACGTCGTAAGGACTTGCAAGTTAGATATTACACCATCTATTAAGCAACATGTGACAGGAATTATCTCTTAGGCCTAACCTGCATGATGTCCAAAGGGACAACCTTAGCCTCGGCACAAGAGTCAAAAAGCAAAAAATTGGTTAAAGAAATATATCTGCCAAATGACAACGCAAACTCTCGATGCTGAGATATAATTGGTCTTTTTAAGGATATATAAATCCTGTATTGTGATGTGGCTTTTTTCGAATCAACTATTTTAGCTACTACTTGTTTTTTTTTTTGCTCCAGATAATAGTCGCATTGACAAAAAACTATCGGTATATACAAAGTGGATTTACTAACAAGGCTTGGGATTATTGAGGCTCTGATAGAAATTATTTTCTATGCGACTTTTATCCCCTTCAAAGTATATTTGCCTCAAATATTCCATTTGGTTTGTTCTGTTATCGAAAGCAAGTTTACCACCTTGTTCCATAATTTCCAATAAAGGATAATTTTAATAAACTTACAACAAATGCTTTTACAGATCGCCAGAGTGATTTGAGAAAGGGATCATCAAAATTGCAGCCGAATGTACGAAAGCCTCCTAAAGAAGCGAGGGCTGAGATCTTTGAGTTATAAGCAGGCCGTTTTGATAGCAGTGCGAAACCGGAAGCAGCGCCCTAAATGGTATTTATAAGACATTAAACTTCTGTTCTATGAGTAGTAGCAGCGTCATCTAATATAAAGAAGAGTCCAGTGTATTTTAAATAATCTATTATTTTTTTTTTACTTTAGACGTGAATATTTTTAGACCATTAAATTTCGACTAAAAAAAAACGCATTTATCCTCACGTTTGCGTTCTACTTTTAGAATAAACTCACTTCTTGCATAGAAGAGAGCATAATAGAGTTGCATAGAAATCCTCTGTGTTAGGCTTCTAATCTGTTAAACTTCCTTGAGCAAAAAAAAATAATAAGTCAACCATCGAAGGCTAGCCGATAAATAAAACGATACTTCATTTTGACGAAAACTAATAGTGAGGGCTCGTCGCTGGAGTTACTAGCTCTAATTCGCTATGAGAGACACTTGAACTGAAAGTTAGGAATTCAAAAAATGTTTACTTTTTTTTAAAAATACTATCCTATGTCATTTTAGGCAAGTATAGCGAGTATCTCTTTGCAGTTAAAGCTCACCTGTGAATGACCAAAATAGGACACGTTCTTAGCGCCCGTTACTTGAAGTATGTAATCTATCTGTGCAGCCACATCAAATATACCATGTTCCACCAATGTATAGTTATAAAACTCCTTATCTTTCACCGATTGTACTCGTCCTCTATTAAGAGTCTCCATTCCAAATGCATTCCCCCTGGTATTGCCCAGCCAGACGTCGAAACCCTGATCGGCAAATATATAACCTAGAAATGATCATATAAAAAGGCAGTCGCATAATGTACTTGTTACACATAGTACCTTTTTCAACTGAAGGGACTAACGACTATCACATCAAGCCAAACAATTATGAGTGCCTTTAAATAGCTGTCCGTCTACATAGAGATTTTTTTCTACCGAAAGAAATTGGTCATAATTACGTTTTTAGGTTGTTTTTAACTCAATCTGCCTGGAAGTCAATTTTTGCTGCTGAGTAGTATACTTAAAACACAGGGGTGAGTTACGTGTCAGCCTGTATAGCTTTTATACTATATATTCTATTTCTAAGCTATGACTCCAGTCACTTTTTTCATCATTGTAATAGTATTGATTTCACTCGCGAATCCGATTCCAGAAAAGGTACCTAATGGTTTTGGCTCAAGCGTTACCTTTACGTCGCTTCGTGAGATAATTGCGATAATTATAATTGCTAATATTATCTATATAAACAGTAATGGTAACTGACCAAATACGACGGTTGCTTATAGAAACAGAGTTTTCATTATCTCTAATAGAATATTAGGTAGCCGGATATGGGGATCTGACCATTATTTCTTTTAATACAAACCCTTTGCAGGCAGAATTGGCAATTTTTGCCGTTTCAGGCAAGCTTCTCCAAGGACTAAAATTGTCATGCATGTTGGAAAAGAGAAGACTTTTTAGAAGCATAATAATTTTTGCTGCAACAAAAGGTGTGTTAAAGACCGATTTGTTTGTTGCAAAATGCGTTCTTTTTGAGAGTAGACTGCTACATCTTTTCATAAAGAAACTGTCTTTTTTTTCGATGTCAGAACAGTCTTGCAGCTTCATGGACACGGCCCGAAATGAAACACTCTCATTTTGGGAGAAAATATTCGTTACGGTTCCAACTCTGAACAAACTCAGGCCCAATTCGTTGCCCAACCCAGGTTAATTTACCTGCCTCATCAACACGAACATATTCACGAGTCAATTCAACTGAATATTCCAGCAATACTCTTTACCAAACGTTGGATTTTTCAAGATGCTCTTTTTTTTGGAAAATATCGGTTAAAACGTTTTCGTTAAGATAAACTGGTCGAAAAAGCAAATTTGTCTTTTTCTGGTCTTTACTACAAGGTAAGCCTTTACGGCATCAAAAGAAAATCTCTTTATACGAGGCTATGGATGTTCATTTTTTAGTTGACTTAGATAATGATGTCTGTGAAGTAAAAACAATCACTACATGTTTAACTTTCTATTCTACCGTATTACGATAGTAAAAATTGCGTCACAATTACTTCTACCAAACACAAAAGAGGAACTAAGTCGATCGGGCACTTACACACTTCGCAACAAATCAAATATTGCTTTACGACGGAAAATTATAGTACGCATTTGCATGGATGAAACACTTCCCATAAAAACATGGCTGCTGTTCCAGTTTTCACAACTCTGTTTTAACAGCACTTTCAGCCGCCGGAAATGTCTACAAATACTTTGGGTGCAGCTAATACTTTTAGGAAATGTACCCGACGGTGAAATCGACGTTGCGGAAGGTCTACTACAAGCTTTCGTTCGTCGAAGCTTTGGAGCGAACGAGTGAAGCTTTACACTTAACCTATTAAGCTGATCGCTTAAAGCATCGATGTAAGATTCTTGCTGCAAAATCACGCCTTATGGAAGTAAGCGTTTTATACAATTTTTTTTTTTGCGTTAAAAAAACTATTGGTGACACAGCTTGTTACATAGAATATTTTTTCAAAGTTCAGATAGAATGTAATATTAGACATTGCGTAGCACTGAAGTTAAAAACAGCCATTCAATCCAGAGCCGAATCGAGAACCCCCGGAAACCAGATGTCTAGAGGACTTGGACGACACTTCGGAGGTATGAAATCAATAAGTCGCCGTCTCGAATTCTGTAAGGTATACGCCAATCTATACCGTCATGTAGCTTTCAATTTATGGAAGAAACAATCATTTTTTTTTAGTTAAATGTCACAACCCAGATAGACATATTATATATTATAGTGACACATGCAGCAACTGCATTAAAATCCTAAAAACAAGTGTTTCAGCTGCCCTATGCGGTGTAGCAAGTACTACCTAAATGCTCGAGAGACAGAACAAAAGGGTTCAATGTTGCATATCGGTTTTCTATTGATAGCTGGTAGATATAGCCTGGAAATAAGTAGTTTGACTTCCTGCACGGCACAACAACGAAATTCAGAGTAACCTATGTTAATTTTCATAGTCGTCTAATATATTAAAATCTGGTAAGTATATTGTTGTCTTTAAATTGGTGTCAACTAATTAATTTTTCAATAAGTTGGACAATACTCGTCTGAAAATACGTAATTAACTACTTGGCAGATTGGGCACGTTGAAATTTCATACAACTCACTCAGCAAATTACGTCTCTTAGGCTGGTAAGCAATCATCGGAGTTTCATATAATTGTATCGCCGCTTGGTGTTTCGAAGAGGTTTTCTGTTTTCAAGAAAGGCTTGTGTTTTTTTGCTTACCGTAGGACGTATTTACTGTTCTATTGTAGTCTTTGTTGTTACCTCGCCGTTTTAAAAGACATCACTAGCCATATGAGGTTGACACATGTTTGGCGCTCAAACTTTAGGATAATGATTGTGTTGTTTATACACTCCACAAAGACGACAGATAGTAGTTGGACAATGTGCTAAGGGTAAGTTAAGGTAAGTTATCGCACTATCTTTGTCAATCATTGAAACAGATAATATAAAAACTATTGTTAACTGATTAAGGCGATCTGATTTTCTCTTCCAAGTATCGCTATGTTTCGAACAAGGTGCTCAAAACAATACATCTAGAACAAACAAAGCCAGAAGAAACCATGGCAGTTATAAAAAAGTATTGTTACCGCGAGCGCTAAATCCGTTCGAAATAATGTCAATACTTCTAGAGAATGACGATAAATAATGGATATAAAGTGTTTCCGAAAAATAAAATACCTTTCTTTATTTACAAAGGTTTATTATAGTATGTGTAGCTGGAGAAATTAGAAGCTGGTTTTTTTTAACCGGAGGCTTAGCCATGTAAGAAAAGTGCTATACTCCTCTTAACATTCTCAGAACCTTTTAAGGACGCCTCTTCCATCTAAAAGGAAAAATTTTGCTCACGCGGTCAAAGTATTTTCGCCTGTCGCCAGCTGATAAATTCGTCAGTTCTTTCATGTGTGTTCTCATACCGAAGACGAACCCAGGACACCACTTATTATATGACATTGAGCGCAAGATTTAACAGAACCCTAAAGACTTAAAAGATTGAACTGATCAGAAATTTAGCATGTTATATACGGCGTACAAGATAAATCCGGAGATACGGGTTCCGGGTCTAGCATTAACATGGTTTTACGGTTCAGACAAGAAACATAATTACTACCCAAAGGAGTGACTACAATAATAAAGATATTCGCACGACACGCAGTCCAGTAGAACATAACTATCAGGTAAGACAAGTATCTACATATCTCTAATGGCCATACACTGCATAGGTTTGGTGCCTTACCTCATCCGGTGCAAAACACAATTAGTATATACCACATGTGAGACTGAATGATTGAACCCAGTAGAAATCATATTTGCATGTGGCCTGAGTTATTTATTGATGAATTCGGACGAATGACTGTCAGTCTCTTACGATGCACAGTTTGACAATACATTGTAGTAACTAGATCTTTCGTGACATGATTTGTTACGCGTTGGTAATCGTATATGCAGACGACAAACCCGAAGTGATTTATTTTTACCATGAGCTCATCAGAAGTATTTTAGAATGCGCATTAATCGGACAAATAAGCTTAAAATAAATTTAAGCGGATAAGCTGCTTAAATAGAATAAAACTTCCACGAACAAGAGAAAATCCTGCTTAGTGAATTTTTTTTTAACAAATTGCCTCTTATATATAAAAAAATGAAGCCTTTAGTCGATATCTCGTTTGAATTCAGATTTTTGAGCACAGAATATGATTTCAGCTATTTCTTTTTATTCGCATTTCCTATATATTACTATTAATTTACTACACCGCTGTATAGGATATATTAGCCACTCACAGTCGAAAGACAAGAGCAGCCTTATAGTTTGACAAGTCACCACTGTATTATATTCATTCCAGTGAGGTCATGAAACATTATCTAACTGAAAGCCTACGGAGGTAGCCAAGAGGCATACGTCTGTAGTTTTACCACAAGAGAAATTGACAGTCAAACATTGCATAGGCTTAAACCAATGGATATGTTTTGTTTTATTGTCGCTCCTAATGATTAAGCTCTGCTTTGTATACCGATCATTGTGCTCGTGACATCTCCTCACAAATCCGGAATCATGTTTCTAATTACTTGGAACGGGCCAGGCGATCCTTAAGTTTTTAAAACAAGCTTCGACTTTGGAATCACGTTTTTTGCCACACGCAAGTTTTAGTATGTGGTCAGCTCTTTTCCTTGATCGGAAGAATGCTGTCCACTGGCAGACAAGAGGAAATATTTCAAGGTGGCGCAGTACGACTCTATTGATCTATCTACAAGGTACCCGCTTGTAATCCCTCGCAGCGCTGGTTAGAAGTCGAGAAGGCTCATTCAATCCCATCCCAAACATTAGTACACTGCGTTATATTTCAAATGCAACCATTGACGTTAGAACTACCAAACTTTTATCGAACTGCAACTATACTTAACCACTTCAGGATATTAAAAAAGCAGTGTCGCAACGCGGGCGAACAAACTGAAAGTGGTAAAGGAACCTCCTATTAATTTGGCAATAGGTATATAAGAGCTCGACACGAGCTTCGTGTAACAACGGTGAGATTTACGGTGAGCGAACTAGCTCAAGACTGCGACATGAATCTATGAGCAAGAATCGGAAATAAAGAAAGGGTGAATGTATTGGTAGAATGCGAATAAAGGGACAAACCTGTACACAGTATGCATTGAAAGGAGAAGCAGCCGAATAGGAACAGTTTAGCAAAGATGCAACAAACAGACGACCTGCTTCTAAAGTATTAATGTCCGTTTCAGTTTTTGTCAAAAAACTTCAAAAGCGGATTAAATTGAACGCCCCATTTCTGCTAGCGTGCCAAAATATTTCTCAGCATCTGGAAAAAAAAATAGTGGGATTTCATCTTCTTCTAGATAATTGAATACAACGGTTCTTCCTACAGATGGTATAACATAACTTGATTTGTATGTTGAAGCAAAAAAAGGAAGAACATGTTTTGTACAATTATAATGTCAAGGAGCTACACGGAGTAGCTGGATCTGTATTAAGGTTGGATAATGTAACCAACTGAAAATTTGCTTCTTCACTGCACTGTCTATCGCACATAAGATCTGGGGTTTCTATTTAAGGAAAGGAACAACTTGCCAATCGGCCCCGCTACTTTTACTCTTCAAACAAAACTCTAGAACTTAAACTACTGAATGCCCTAACGCCCTGCAACTGGGAACTGAGGGTTTCGACGGCCAAATATTGGCTAAGCTTTCTGCTTACCTATTGTATTTCGAATTGATTAATAAAACCGGAACGCTCAGAGGTAACGTTTTGTCGCGGATGTACGGGGTGGCTTCTAATTTATAAGGACTGCGCTTTTTTTAATCCAAGACAAAGCAGGGGTTTAGAGTTCCCATCTTTGAACCCTGGCCTTGGTTTGACGAGCTTGATATCAACATCGGAGCTAGTGTTTCACCCTAATATGGATGCATTTATAATACTTGAGTAATGACGAAAACCTTTCAACTCCAGCTCCTGAAATCGTTCAACTCTCGGATCACGACCCAATGCGAACTAGATATATTATGGCTATTTTTGTTATACTAAAGATTACTGAACAATATATTAAAAGAGCAACAACTGCCTGCCGAGAAAAAAGCAGCTGTTGTTAATAAGTATGGCTGCGTATTTGAGATGTTGGTGTTTTTGGTCTAAATCATGTGCAAAGATATTTGTGTCCAAGTTACTTTAGCCTCACAAATAGTAAGACGTTCAATAAAAAATAAAAAAAAACTGTGCTTTGCTCTAAGCGTGGAAACCTGAACAGAAATTTTAAACGAAACAAGTTTATCTTACCAATCGAGTTATTTGCTAGGTCGTCGACATAAAATGTAGAGGAACAGAACAACGGAGCCGGAAGGAAAACAACTTTCTTGTTTGTCTCCTGGATAAAAGGAGTTTGTCGTCCATGTGGAATTCGATGCGTGATCAGCACGTAGCTAAAGCAACGGATTTAGGCAATAAATGAAAAAATAAATTTAATTCAAGAAAAAGTACGGAAGTACAATATGAAATTTAGTATGAAAACTTTGGTAATAAAAATATTAGAACACTGATAAACGAAATGATAGGTACGATTTTCAGATGAAGCTATGCAACTAGCTTCACATTTAACACCTTTTCATTAATAGATCATTATGTAACTATGCATTCTATGATGTGCACACCTATACAGATAGGTGTATGTTTTTATCCTTATTGGTAAAAATGAAAATGAGTGTAAAACAAAAAACATTATTTTATAAACATTAATGTTACTCAAAATTTACGTAGTAGGGCTATGATTGGAATTATATTCAAATAAAGTAAACAATTTTCCCCGGAATTTAATTTTGTATGTCATAACTCAACTATATATATAGCGCGCAGTAGGATCCTCATACCTACAGTAAAAGCTCAGGTATAGTTCGTGTGAACGAAACCGTAGTGTGTAGGGTGTAAATACTCAATTGTTAAAAACCTAATATCTTTTTATCTTCCACCTACTCTTTTAACTATTAGCATAACAGACGTTTTCAAACCGATACGAACCCATCAGCGGTAACTATCCGATGCTCTTCAAACGGGTACCCTTTATTCTCCACAAGTTGACGCTAAAGCAAGAAAAAAATCTTATTATGATTTTATCACTCACGTATTTCCAGCTTCAGAGGTTGATAAAGCTTCCAATAATTAAAAACATTATTTTTGAATAAACACTATCCAATTCAGAGCATTTTTGAAACGCATTCTCAGATTTGGTGCGATACGGATTGCTGGATTTCCTTTTTTATATATTCCAGCAATGACGAACTCTGCCATCTTCTGGCAACTAGCAATTAAACGTCCATATGAAGGGTATTATACACCAAAAATACATTCATTATAACAATATCAGTTTCACTCAATCATGCTACCCGGCAGGAGTTTTCATCTCGAGCCCAATCCTTCTGGATACCTCTTAGCTTGGTGGTGACACGCCTCCGCCATGGGCTGCGTAATCGACAGGTGTATCGCGAGATTCGCTTCTCGACGCTCCGTCTAGGCTTGCACATAGACAGCAGTTTCAGGATTGCTGGTGAGAACGACGTAGGAGGGCGAGGTCCTTAAGCCAAAATGTCAGGAACGAGAGGGGTGTCGTTTTAAAGGCTCGCCTTCGCCTGGGAAAGTGAATGTGGGTCGCCTTTTAAAGCTTGTACACGGAGAGACCGGACAGCAATTCTGGAAATTCATCGGGTAATATGGCTTTGGCCATTTTCAGGAAGTTGCGCCTAGGACGCCGCTCACTATAACGTGCACCGTGAAGTCGAGTAATGGAAACATTGAGGGAACAGAGAAACTGCGCGCCTCCAGCAACCGCGTAGACAGCCACCTCAAGAGTGTGCGGACTGTTTACTCCATTAACCCGTTTGCTTTCTGACAGGCTATGGTGATCCTCGCGTGACGTGTTGAAGCGCGCTGACTACTGCTCGACGTATAGGGCAGCCGATGTTCATAATTCGGTTGTGATCATTGGCAGACTTCACAGCTGCGAATTCTCGCCCATGCTCCGCGCTCCGAGAAGTAACGGGAGACGAATCGGTAGACGGTCTTCCTTAATCCCAGTTACCTTCGTTTAAAAAAAACACTTCTGATCCGGACGATCGTGGAAATCAGAGAATTCGCAGCCCGGAATGGTAAAACCGGAAAGCAATTCCGCCGTCTTTCCGTCTTTGGGTGGTAGGAAAAGCCCGTCGCCTCACCAGAACGTAGCTATCACCAAAGCTCAGCGCAATTTTACAACCCATGGGGCCGATTTTAAATAAAAATCTATTTTACTTTGCAGGTGCTTCGGAGCACTACTGTCGATAGCCACCGTAAAGCGGCGCTCCTACAGGTACAAATGGGATTTCTTTACCGCATAAACAGCAGCAAATATTCGATCTCTGACGAATGCTACTTAGCCTTTTGGCTCGGGACCCTTTACCACCGTACTTTACCATGCGCTCTTCATTCCTCCTGTACTAAACGATGACCCAATCCGTGACTGCTTGCGTTGGTGTGCACTCTTTCTGAAAGTGCTAAGGAACTGAATCACCTAACTGGGCCTTTTTTCAGAGCCAGAAACAAACTTTTATGTGGCGGTCTAAGTTTAATAAATTGTATAGCGGCTTTACGAGCTCGGTGAAGCCCCGCAAAAGTCGATGGCCACACTATTTTCAGGAAGCGGTTTGCGGACGGTCGCAGGTGTTCCAGGACACCTACAGCGTCTGCATCTTCTGGTTTGGGTAAGGTGCTCTGCTCGGAGACATTTTGACAATTCCTTGCATAACGAATAAGCATGTTGACTCCCTGTGGTATAGAGACAGCAGTGCTGAGAACAGAAAGCACCAACAGCAAATGATACAGCTGTTCCTCAAGCCCTAGATAATAGTATCTAAATAAACAAACTATTCTGGACTATATTGTTAACATGAACTAAGTCATCCGCTATCGCGACTATCCGATAAGTCGATTTGTTTATTGCTAAAATGTTATTGAGGCGATCCAAAGGGGGTCCGCTTGAATCGATATAGCTCTTTGGGTGCCATCGAAGGAGACGTAATCCCTCGCCAGGTCTAATATATCCTATATAGTCTGCTAATCCTGGTAACACGATGCGATCTAGGTTCAAATCCGGGCATAGGCACACTTAGCTTTGTGCTGGGACCCGGCCATCAGATAGAATGCCAAACGGCGGTACCGGACGTGAAACTCGAAACAGAGGTCTAATATACCAAGTCCAAAATATTCAGGCTTGTCTAATGCTACGAGAGGATTC
The DNA here is from genome assembly GCF_002443255.2 of Varroa destructor. Taxonomy (NCBI): domain Eukaryota; kingdom Metazoa; phylum Arthropoda; class Arachnida; order Mesostigmata; family Varroidae; genus Varroa; species Varroa destructor. The sequence continues at coordinate 656,453 of NW_019211454.1, read as the reverse complement.
AGGGCAGGAGAACCCTTCCCTACTCCTCACCGCAGTCAGTCTCCGATAGTAGAAGGTGAATCGAGCGATTCTTATTCTCAAGGAAGATAGCCAAGGGGCCACGCACCCTCATTTAATTAATTAAGACATACTGAATGTCCACGTAGCTCACGAACCCACGAGACCCACGTACGTACGAAGCTCCTATTTGACTCTCCTTACTTACTTTTAGGTAGAAAGCAAGAACCACGTACATGTCACGAACGTACGAAATAAGCTAACACGTACGAGACATCCGACAAGCACTTCTAATCAAAATGATCACACACGGAAGACCTCCTAGAACATCGTGCGCCACATTGTTAGCTATAACAAGAAGTTCCGTCTGGTATACCTCAATTTAACTTGAGTTGCCTTTATAGACGAGAGATTGCTGCCGGGTATCTGCGACCTCGACAGCCTCGACAGCAGCGACCCATACCCAAGACCACATGCCGGTGTGCTCCAAAACATAAAGGCCACGATACTTTCCTGGCGCCAGAGGTACGGAAGTGCCGCATGGTACGCACTAATCTTACACTTTTCAATTCATGTCTAGCTCAAAAACTGAAAAACGTACCTGTAAGAACAGTTAATTTGTAAGTGCTCGCATTACGTGCAGGGATACCACATCATGCTGGTTCGTCGGATTGCAGGAACGGTGCCACCAGGCCCATCTTTGATACAGGGAGCGGTCTAGACCATATCCGAACCTAAACGGAGCTAACCTTCTAATGGAATGTCTAAAGGCGGTGCCTGTTCCACACATTTAAGGCCGTCCGCTGAAGACTGATTCCTTTTGTTGTCTAATAGCACATAGTGTCCAACTGTCTGGATCAAGATGGCGTACACGGTACGATTCGCTGTTCCGACGAAATTCACGAAGGTAAAAAAGACTTTGCCGTTTTCTTGACGTTAAACAGCGTGGTTGTATTCGAGCTCCAATCGCATCCAATTTGATTTTGATGACATCGTCCGAAAGACTCTTTCGATCTCAAAGCCAATCTGCCCAGGGAGGATGCATTCATTCAGTTTTGTTAAACTGCTAGTTGTCCACCTAGGACATGATCCAGGTAATACCAAAATGAAGAGTGGGGCGACGTCTGACTTCTTGGCCCTGAAACCAGTGGTGGTTCCTCACTAAACGCGCAGTTCCCTCTAGCCGGTTAATCAGTGAGTTAGCATCAGTCGAAATCTCTTGCCACTCCAACCAGCTAAAGTCTCGGCAAGCCAGATCGTCCATTCTTTCGTCTTCCGCATCCCACTCCTGCCACCAAATTTGCAGCAATAATGAGGTCTGATTGTTGGCCAGTAGCGATTATCACCGACGGGTGGAAATACATTCATTACGACAATATATATTTTTGAGTTTATTTCGGTATATATGTATCTACATATAAAAGCGGCACACTATAAACGATACATTTACGTATCGTGTATAACGCGTTGCGGTGATTCAGCCAATCAAGAGAAGCTAAACGCTGACTCTAGGTAGTCGTTGCTTCAAATACAAAAATGCACGCATGAACACAGCATGTGTCCTTAACACATGATTCTACATTACTTCGAGAACTTTGAGTAAGACCTGGTTGCCCTTATTTTAGTGAAAGCCCGCGCTGCAATCCAATCCGTACTTCATGTACAAAATCTAGTTAAAAGACATCTTTGCGATCTCTCCACAGGCCCCATTAGGAAGCTAATTTTAAGCCACTGAGCAAGCGAAAATGAATTATCCGTATCTGTCCTACCTGCTGTAAACAGCAATTCAACTTTGACTTGAAATGTTCAAAACTATGCCACAAATAGAATAAGTAAAAAAAAAACATTAGCAATAACAGTAATTACAAAAGTAACAATAATTACAAAAGGATGGTAATCGTTTTGGCAAATTAATTTCTGATGCTCGTAAAGCGTGAGGTATCAAAAGTGCAAGTCATCGAAAAATGCAACTGTCATTCTTAGGATCAGCACTCCACATGCATTGAGAAAAAGCCCTTAATTTAAGGTTTACATACATAACCTTACCGTAGCGTGCCATGTCGGCAAATGCAAACATTTTTTCATCTAATATACAAATTTAAAGTATGCGCTATTAATTCATTATACATAAAATTATTTTAGTTACGTTTTTAAATAGCTCACTGCTTACCTGGTGAGCCTATTGAAAATATTTTCAACTTCTCAGTTTTTGCAACACCTTCATGGCTTAGGATATTTTACTACCCTTAGATACGAATCGTCACCGTAGTGTTTGTAGTTGTTTCCATTAAAGGAACTAAACGGTACGCCACAGAAATGCGCGTCATGTACATAGATATGGGTACTTGGTACAAAAAGAGCTACAATAAAGCTATTAAAAGTGAAAATGAACAAGAGAATGTTTCTGCTCTGCATTTGCCATCATTTTTCAAATTCGTCTTGCAAGGATGTGTTGAGTAACTTTTCTAATACCATACCAAATGCTTTGTTCTTGTAGAACGCATTTTTCTTTGATTTTTTCGAATGCAGATCAATTTTACATTAATGTAAGTTGTGACGGTGCATCATCGACTTTATAGTTACGCAAGGTATTGCAGTAGGCGACTGCAATCCCTTGCGTACTGGACTGATGCAACATCCTTGAAATGTCTCATTAACCAATTAGGCTCCCATAGCAAACACTGCCAACGATAGAAACAACAGACGTTGCCTTTTTGAATAAAAACTAGCTCGTTTTAAACAAACATCACATAACGCTTTAATCTGCTTGATTATATCGGTAACTTAGTATGCGACACAATTAGAGATTAGAGAAGGTGTAATTAGCTAATAATGTTCAAAATCGCGTTTTGAGCTTCGCACGATATTGATTCGGGTCCACTTTCCAATGTCCAGAACGTTTCTTAAATGGGATTTTTGCATATGTAAGGTCAGGCGTCGTTGATTCTACATGAAGTAACGTTTAATATAATCTAGTGGTAGATTTACAAGCAGTTGTTTTAGAACCGCTGATGATACGTTTTGAATATCTAATTCGTCGTTCTGTAGGTATGGGAAGGCTTTATTCATCGTATGTTAAGAACTGTTGGGTTGCCTTGCGGCAGCCTATAAATACTCGTATACTGTGCAACACTCGTAAGATTATTTACGAACGGAATTCTGATGATTGGTGATATACCAGACACACTTTTCATACAGCTAATTAGAACATGATCGCCTACAAATAGCTAACGGAGCACAAGCATTATTTGGAACATGAAATTTGAAAAAAACTCAGGAGGCCAATTTGACTTCGATGCCCTCAAACTATAAGTCTGACTATTTTTCTTTATAATAAAATAATTTCTAATGCTGTGCAATTAGCGTCAGAACCGGCAAGCGAAAATAATTGTACGAGAAACGAAAGGAATATCAGAGGTACAACCAGTTGTCAATATCGTTCTTCTTAGCATTTTTCGTAGCATCCTACTTTCATGTTTATGTGATTTTAGAGCAAGCACAGCTTTGCGATAAAACTACCCCGAAATCCGATCAATTGCCGCCAAGATTAAGCAACACATGTGGTGGTGTAATAATTTAGGTGTGCACATTTTGCCGTCGATAAAAGTAAACCTAGCAGTCAGCCTCGCTGGAGCCAACATATAAACTTAAAACTTTAAAGTTGAAGGGTTCGCTAACTCCGCAGTGTATTGACTCCTAGTTGGCCTGTGATATTTTATTTTTTAAATAACTATCTGGTTTATTTATAGATAATAAAACTGCATTTTCTTTTGGGTACACAAAAAAATTGTACTTTAAGTAAGGCTATTTAGGAAGTCGAATTAAGTGAGCTATTTCACGGTCAGTAATGATTTCAGCGACAATTTCATATTCCCTTTTTGTAAACAAAAACTATGCTTGATAAATATCAGTACGGCAGATCAAACTCACTTAATCAAGGAGTAGTGTCTAATTACTATATTAATAATTTACAATATATACTTCTACAATAATTTATTGATACTCCTATACGTCCGACATCACCAATAGGACGTTGGATTTCAGAGTAGAACGAATTATATCAATGTTCTGACTCAGACCACCACGTGTTTCTAATATTAGCACGCAAATACTTTACCCACTAGGCTATCACAACGACACATTAATTTGTTTCAATATGATACATGTCATTTGTTTGAACGGATAGCCAGGCTCCCAATTGAGCTTTGTCTTTTGATCCATGCTTTTATTTATTACCTAAAAAGCAATATCCTGTAAAAATACAATAGCCTGTTTTCGTCGATGGTTACAAATGATAATATAAGTTGTTTGTTTGATTCATTACCTACAGATTTAGAAGTATTTCGCAGATTCCTGCTTTATATGAACAGAAAAGCTTTATTTATCCCAAAAATAAAAATGACGTTATATTTTGTATACCACACTTAATTTTCACAAGAAAGATCTGTTCTTCCTAATAATTTTGCCGCACCACTTTTTTTTAAGTATGATTATCTATGCCCATGCATCTTTACTGCGGCCTATGTTCTGTAATGTTCAGTAATGAACAATTAACTAATTGTTATAGGAGCCACATGTACGTTTAGGCGACAGGCGAGCCTATACTATGATGTTAAAAACCAGTTCCTATGAGACCTCTCTCTTCAGTTGGCTGTTTTTTCAGTTTTATCATAATATTTACCCTAGTATGGTCAGCTATAGTTAGAAGATAGCTGTAAGAAATTGTTGTATACTTTCTAGACCGGTTGAATAAAGCTTACCATAGATTTGCCAGAATCAGGATCATCTTTAGTTGCCGCGTCGAACACAAATGCGTCCAACAGGGTAGTAAATTGTTGATTGTCGCCTTCACGTGCCAACAATCCAATCTGTAAAAAAAATACAATCTTTGTGAGTGCTTTAAATAGCAATTTTGTGTGTTAAACTAATAATAATAATAATTTAAATAACAACTTAATCAATAGTAGTAATAATTTAAAAATGAGCAGTACTAAGCTTATGTTTGTCACCAACAATGAGGAAAAGTTCATTGATTTCTGTAATCATAGGCAATAAATATCTGAAGCTGGTCACAAGTTCGATTATAATTCAATTAATCCACGCTTTCGCTCTATTTTAAACTTGAAGAAAATGTGATAAGCATAAAAGTTATGGAACAGAAAGTTTGCTTTAAATTTCTATTTGAAAACAGACATGCGGACGAATCGTACTAAATGTGCAAAGCGAGCGACCATCACATAAGTAAAGTACACCTTTAGAGGTGTATAATGGGTTTTCTGACTGCTGAGAAGAGCCTTCAGAAACACCAGAAATACAAAAAAGTAAACGAAATTGTCTCAGCTAATATCATGAATTTTTAAGCCATGTGTTCTCAGATGGTTGTAGAAAGTTCCAACAAGTTTAAAAAAAAATGCGTAATTACGCCTGGTAAAAGTTCTCTATGCTTCGAGTTCTACGTCCGGTGTCATTATTAGGCCTTCCATCATACGGCTGGCTCCCAACCTGAAACGACGTCTATGTATGTCCGGGTTTGTGGTTCAAAAACCTATATCTCCAAAAGAACGACAGCTGGCTTTTGCTGCAACTCGATTTCTCTGGTATTAACCGTCCTGGATAGAACTAAAAAAAAATTGGTGTTATAATTTCAATTATATTCAGAGTGAACTCTGCAGCCGACAAAGTCTTGCACCTCGCTTTTATGCATTTGTATAGGTTATAAGAAGGCATCTAAGGGAAACGTGTTCGATACAGAAGCATCAAGGAAGAATCGTCAACGAACCTTGAAGTAACATTAGACATCTGATTTCTGTAAATGATTATATATAACCCGTATATAATTTAGGCTTACCTGAATCAGAAGAACAGGCAAGAGACCTGAATTCACAAAAAACCTAAGCGACAATTGGGCTTTTCTTGTCCCTAATGGCGAAGTCGATTTAAACACCTAAAAACCACAAAACATTTGAGGCCGATATTTCCTTTCACTTGTTACTTCAGTGCGTAAAAGCGAAACTCTTTACCTCAAGTTCACTGGTACATATTTGCAAGTATAGTTGGTGATCCTAGTTATTTTTGCTTTACTCTAATCAATAATACACATAGGAATATTACAAATGTTTTCACAACACCTGCGGTACGATGAGTAAAAGCCAAATTTGACACAGTTAGTGTAAGTTGCCTGCGACGAACTTCTTATTAGGGGCTTATCCTTGCCAACTAATTGGAAAACGAACTATTAGGTTTTTATCGTACACACTTAATATCAATATGTCCAGCACTTAAAGCAACGCCAGTAAGCAATTTCAGCCGCTGAGATTTGGACGCACTACAAAAAATGTGCCAGTTCCGCAACGACTAGCAACCAACGAGAAGTCATAATGCTACACGGCAGCCTTACTTAAATTGCTATCAAACCGAAAGGTATTACTTTCCGGCGTGAGGCTTAAAGCCAAGGATTCATCTCCAGCCACGGTTTTTCATATTAATAGGTCTATCCAGGAATAAGCCGGTTCTACTGTACAATAGATATATGTTTATTTAAAGTTGTCATCAAGGAAATGAACGCATACGACACTTTCATTTTTTCCGGATGGAGGCGTACTGCATCCGAAAAGTAATAATGAAATATTACTATCTGTAACCCGAGAACCCAAAACGTTCGTATACTCACCGGCATGACAGGGTGGTATAGCAGAAAGCCAAGTGACAAGCTGAAAACAGTCGGCTGTGTTAGAAGTGACAAAAGTTGAATTGGGCAGCACAACAGAGGATTTCAAATCTTCTTGTTGATGTGACTAATACAGACTGTCGAAATTAGAATTCGATTTATTTTTCGCCGCTGTGTGTTCCGAACACAGCGGCCAAACAAATTTTAAACCAATCTGCCTTTCATTGATTATTTAGTGGCGATAAAGCTGTAACAAAGAGCACCATTATAGGTCAGAATGGAAACGGTTGACAAGCCTAAGAAAAAAACGAAATACAAATTTGCGCGCGTTACATAGCCGGAGGGCTTTCGTTCTAGAAATGTGCATTTCTAATTTTTACTGGCAAATCAAGTTGGCAGCTTTAACAAAATCTTGCATTGGTTTTAAATAAAACCGACGGGACCTTCTGGTTATTACATTATTAATAAGTAACACGAAAGCAGAAGACCTTAAACAAAGAAGTGAGAGAGCAAAACTGAGTGAGCCTATATATATATACACATGTAGGCATATTGAGCAAAATATGTATATTTTTATTATTATTTATAAGAATTGTTCACTGTGATTTCCATCAGAGCTCTAACACAAACTCTTTTTTATTTATTCAAGGTATCTATCTGTGATAAATTAGTGAATTTTATTAAATACTTGGAACCAAAGCGTATATTGCAAACACAAATCGCTGATCACATAGATTACCATTTAAGTCAATAAACATTAATATAATTAATATTGCCTCGTGACTTGAAACAATATTTTACTTAGATAGCATAAAACGCGTGAATCATCCAAACGTTCTTTCAACAATAACAAAGCAGAAAACGCGCGAGTATTTAAATCAGATCTCTTATCTCAATTTGGGCTCACAAACCTAAAACAGCCCGCAGCATATCATTCTTCAGTATTCGAATGACCAGTTGGAACTATTACAGATAAAGCGCTGTCAAACGTATGGCCCGTATAGTCATAATAAGACTTTCTATTATAATAGATATATAAAAATTATAATAAAATCGAATAGAAAGTAAAATCTCACTTAAAAAAAATAGTGATGCTTGTGCAACGAGCCCTTCTATTTTGTTTAGAGATTGACTTACCATAATAAATTGCTGCAACAATTCAGTGGCAGCATCCTATAGTTTCTGGAAACCTATTTAACGAATCAAAGCATGTCTTATAACTATTTCGGTAAGATTCTCATTCAAGCAGAACGACGTCTAAATAATAGTCTAAATAATAAATAAGCGCCATTCGAGGACTTTGTCCCGCACCTGTTTTTTTTACAAACCACATTTTATTTTACCTCTGTAGGAATAAAAGGCTAGTAATATCTGCTCTACCCGAATATTTTTCGTGTTTTATATCCGGTAGTTACGCTGTTAGGTATGTTAGGAGGCTCAGTCTTGAAATGAAGTGCGACTACGCCCGAATTTGAACCTACAACACCGCGTCTCATCATATATTAACACAAACGATGCTGGTGGTTACTTCAGTGCTCATAAACATAATCGCCGCCTTGTTCTCGAACTTCAAAAGCAAGACTGAAGTTGTTGCCGATTTACGGCCAACCCAACTGACGTTGCGATTTATAGGAAAAAGTAGACTCTTCCCCTTAGCAAGACAAATATTTTGCGAGTCGTCCCCATCTTTTGCTTACACCATTTTACAATGAAAATACTACCACCACGAAGCGGGGTCGTGTTGAGTACGACAAATGAGCTACTTGAAATTTTTATTAGCATAGGTGAGTAAACTAGATGAAGCCATGGATTTAGCTTTGACCTTATTTTGCCGTTGGTTTAACTAATTTGATTTTTTGACAATTAAACCAACCAATTTAAGTCCAACAAAGAAACAGACATAGACTTTTAATAGTATACTAGACGGATTTGCCCTGCCCCTATCTTGCGTCGATTCATTTAACTAATTTAATTTGTTACCCTAACAATTACCCTGATCACTTAACCCGCTACTTTTGGCAGCTATTTCGTTAGCCTATTTCAATATGAATAGATTCGGTTTGCGTTATACCAAATATAACTTTCTAACGGATATTTATTGAAAATTCGCTCAAAGGGCCGCTCAGAATCGTATTCTGTCTTTTTCATTTCATTAGTAAGCAAGCAAATCGACACAACCAATCATATTTTTAGCGTTTTCGGGCTTATAAGCATTTTCATTTATCAATTGGCATTAACAAAAAGCGTAACGTTCTATATAGAAAAAAAATAATTTCGATACTATGATGTTGCTCTCGAAAATTTTTTCAGAGAAAATTTCCAAAACGAAACTGCTGTCAAGTATTTTAATTGACTTGTGTTAGAAACTTACTTAAAAAATTGCTGAAAATTCCCTTGAACGAAATTTGCAACATAAAAAACGAATATTTGGACTTCCGTGAATTTATTTTTTTGTTAATTTAATGTATGACGACATGTATTGCATTTTTACTTGGGTCGTTGAGATCTGTGGATTGAAAACAAGAAATCACCTTCTACATAGAGCACTACGTTTTTACTCTTTAAACGCATTTGCAACATGAAGACCGAGATTTGAGTATAACATTTTGACTCAGCTTTCGACGATACCCTTTAATTGATGCCAAGAAACACACCCTCTACATAGACCTCCATGTAAATATGTGACTGCTATTTTGTTATAAGAATTTCTTTAATCTCGCCAAAGTGTAGCTCGCATTAGCCCCTAGAATTTTTCCATCGACATGTACACATTAAGTTACAAACACTAGAAAATTGAAAAAAGCCATTTAACAAATGCGCCCATAGTTGGACATACACAGTCAATAAACAACCAATTTAATTCGCACCACAGTTATCTAAACACAATTCGGTTCCAAACTTTACTCTGTTACAGTTACTCCGTTAGCAACGCCAATTCTGTTATCTCGTTGCAGTCGTCCCGTTACGGTATTTTGATTTTTCTTTGATTAGTCCTTATTCTTAACTTAGTATTTATTCCTTTACAGTTTTCCTGCTTTATATATATATTCCGTTCTCTCATTAGAATATTGAAACAGTCCTGCTGCCACGTTGCAAATATCTCATCAGCTTGTTCTGATATTTTGTTGGTTGTTGCGCCTAACTTCTTACATAAGCTGCGGCCCTATTCCAAATTTATACTTTTACAAATGCCCACTTCAAGTTCGCCCTAAACCACGTTATGTTAATTCTGTTATCTCATTTCAACTCTTCAGTTAGAGTGATAATATTTCTTTGATCTAGTCAGTTTCTTACTTGGGGACAGTACACCTTATTTCATAAATGTAAAAAATAAGAATAATTCAGCTTTCTTATTAGAAAGCCCTACTAGTGAACTGAATGCGTCCTGCTGCTTGAAGGAATAACTGGATTTGGTTTTAAAATTGCCAGTACAAAGTTGCGCACATTTCTCTCAACTTTTATATGTAAAATTTGACTCCAAGCCAGCGTCACCAGCTTGAGACATACTGAGCTCAAACTTCGTACCCTTCTACAGCTATTCCTGCGTTCTAGTAGAACAGTGTTATAATATCAATCTGTTGCATTTGTTCTACTTTCTTACTTATTTTAATTAATTTTACTACCTCGAAAAAATTTTCACTTAACCGAAGAATTTAATTTAATTAAAAAAAGAAGAAGAAGTCGTCTGCCGCGATGGTTTTGTCAACCATTTACCAGATTAGCTAAATTAACATCAAGCCTATCCCCTCATAGAAAAAATAATTTGCCTCGTCGAAAAAAAAGGATGCCCACACTGAAAAGGTTTATAATTGACGTTGCGACTTAATCAAATAAATGTGAAAGAACGAACACTTCTCCCCAGAGTCAGTGTTACCCTGCAGTAAATGTGATCTAGTATTCCCATTTGATCCCTAACATAAGCTCAAGACCATGTCGTATCTATCTCGTCTTTTTTTAATACATGCTACCGCCCGGAAGAATTATTTACTAAATGGATTATGTATGTCATATGAACCATATATGCTAAAATGGTTCAGGTTTCGCCAGCTATTTCACAAATTAACCAAATTAAAAATATTTATGGGAGAAAGAAACTGTTGCCAAGAAGAGATATTCACGCACTTAGAAAAAATGAAATGAGATTATCCATATGTCAGCAATTATGATAAAAATCACCACTTTTCCAAACTCTTCATAAATTCTTTCGACGGTTATCGAGCAAATTGTCATAAACTGTACGTTTGGCCAAATGAACATCACGCTTTATGGCATTACTCTATAAGGGAAATATCTTACTCGGTCGGTCCTATCTTATGAGGCAGCTCTTCTTTGAATGGAATTTTAGTACCACACCCAATGATCGGCCCAATCCAACGACTTATGAAAGGATTTTCGATGAAATTGTTTCAGTAATATTTAGATGAAATGAACATTAACAGATCGTAGAGATACAAGAAGAAATGGACATGTCTGTGCGTGTTCGTTTATCACTATCACGATTTCAAATCACCGCATAGCCAAGGAAATGTTAGGGTTACGTTTACAGTATTAGTGCATTGCATAGAATGTAATGCAAAACTACTTAAATAAAAATACTACTAGAAAATATTGTGTAGCGTGTATGCAATTCCATTCTTCAAACGCACGGACCGTGATGTCGTTCGTCTGTAAAAATCATTGGAACTTAGCAACTCTTTCCCCGGCCTCATTCGGTCGCTGTCGCCAACTATGAGACATTTTTAAATTGATGGTCCTAAACGCTCGGCTAGCTTTTTTTCCTTTGCTGCGGCTTGTGTCACCGCTACACGATGAAGGCCGCTTGTCTTACTGAACCGACGAAAGTTAGCTTTTCTGCGAGGATGTCACTTCTCGCCGCGGGTGCACAGTGAAGTCTGCCTTCAAAAGCAGCTTTTCAAATAAAAGTGCCGTCTGTCGAATTGTGTTATCACAGATCGATTCGACAAGTGACCAAGTGAATAACGTGATCTGCAATGTCCGGAAAAATAGGGAAAACGAAATCGAAGGAAAAAAAGTGCAAGGTAATACTAAGAACGTCACTAGACAAGCAAGACATTCGCCGCTTCCAGCAATTACTTCGCAACACTATCAGCGCTTCATCAGGTGAGAGATCAACAACGCGATACTGATCAGCCTTGCATTCTTATTAATACAATATGTAAAAAAAACGTAGGAGACATTCAGAATAGATTAAAAAACCATTGTAAATATTGCTAATACATGTATAATATTATGACGACTGCCTCAGTGAGGGCTAGCTCCCACTACTCCCACTAGCTATTTCATTAAAAGCACATTTTGTGTTGATGACCTAACTGTCAACATTCAGTTAAGAGGTGATAACTCCGTCTGCTGGAAACATCCGGAATGCGAATTAATGTATATCTTTTTCGTAGAGCTGTATGATCCCAAGGACGTGGATGTGTTGGTAGAGGACGAGGTAATATGTGAGAAATTTTTACGACGCAGTGAGGCTTGCGTCGAGAATGCGTTAGATTACGCGATTCAAAGTTTCCGTTGGAGGAAAACCTTTGGAGTATCAGGTAAGTACGCGACTTGCCTCTCCCACCTATTATACTCTTTACTGACCGAAATCTCTCTAAATAATGCAGCCTAACATTCTCATGCCAAAGTGAAGCAAAACAAATGTATAGGAGGTTAGCCAACCCTCTGAAGCTGCAGTGCCGAACGTAACACCCAAAACATCTAGCTGGATACGAAGATTTTTATACTTTTACGTATTTTTGTAGCTTTCAATGCATAGTTTGTGCCAGTCTCTAGCTTTATTATCATTCTATAATATATGATGAGCAACGTATAGCTGGACATGCTAAAGAAGTGAGGTAACCAGTCTGGTTAAATGATGCATTCAAGACACACGGAAGTTGACACATACGAACTAATATGGCTAATTACTTTTATAAACTGTAAACTTGTATCCCTGATGTAAACACCACTTTCGTACCTGAAACTATCACTCAAATAATAAAGCCGTAAAAAGTGGACTCGGCAAATCGGCAAAATCTGTTGGATTTCGCTTCCTTTTAGTAAAGATATATATGGCTAGCTAAGACTGATGCGTACCTTTCGTCACTTCGAACGAGGCAACCAATGCAAATTTATTGGATCGTAATGTGTGGCACATTCAGCGTGGAGAAAGAAATTTGCCTACATACTAGGAAAATTACGGACGTAATATTACGGATAGTTGGTCTGATCTATTTCACTGAACCAAAACGACCCGGTTGTTACGTGCGTGCTGTGTTTTTATGTACGAAAGACGGCACCGCTTTACGAGAATAATTAGTATGAAGAAGCCTACTAATTTCTTAGTATTATTCGTTGCTAGAACAGACGAATTATATAAGTATTGGAGTTTTCTTAGTTCGCACACGTCTCAGACTTCAATATGGCTTCGTTTTTATTTATTGACACTGTGCACAAGACAGGAAATCAGCCATTTTAAATATGAACTCATCTATTTGAAATGAAAATATGTAGCTATGAAACGTGGTGGATTAGCTGTGCCTTCTTAATCGCGCACGATGCTTGCATTGAAGTTGATCAGACCCGAGTAACAACAATTCGAAGGAGTCATATTGTGTCTTCATATTATACTTCGTAATAATAACCAAAATACGAAGATGGTGTTCCAAGGTTTTTTTATGGTTATATCTTATCAACTACTGCAATTTATCTCATTTGTGTTTATGACTTAATATAATTGTAGCAGGCAGGTATCAGTTCCATTCACTGCGGTGCTGGTACGCTACAGGAAAAAAGCTATGCATGTCTATGGGGGCTTAGTTTTTTAGAACAATGAAAAGACACTATTGAGTTATCTAAGAGTGTCTCAAAATTTGTCCTTGGTGGTATTAGAGCCGCATTTCTTTGTAATTTTAATACGAGGTTCAGTCTGGCATGGCATCAGTTAAAGAATAGCAGTCCCTCCGATCCACAATCATATCTTTATGGTGGCAAATGATATTATTTGTCGCTGGATATACAAAAATATCGATGATTTAGGCCCTTTCTCTAAATCTAGGAACTTTTCGTGCACCGCTTTGCTGAGCAGAAGGCGATCGTGTACTGATCTTGCACAAGATAAATAAGCGACTATACAAACATAATAATATGCGCAGAAGTTCAGAGCCGGACTAATTCGACGTATGTCGTTAATCTGCGAAACTATGCACTTCTTCCATATTCTTGGCCTAGGCATACATAGAATGTCAGTTATATAGCTAATATGTATCATCAAACACTATAATATAGAGAATACTTTAATACGCCTTTTCTTTAACCTCAGTGTCGAACTACGCCAATACCTCCGCCATTACGACCGATAATATTTCCAATTATTCCTGTACCGATATTATTCGGTGATAATAATACTCACTGAACCAGTGTTCCGTGACGTTACCGTATATATATACACCTATAACGTATATATATATATATATACGTTATAGGTATATATATTAAACTAGTTATATATTATATACCTATAACATATAACTAATTTTCAATAGGCAATATCCGTCCAGTCCTGAATTCCCTTCTTTGCAATAACACGATTGCCTGTATTATCCTCAACACATAATTGACAGATTGATTTGTCTTGCAGCTATCGATGCCAGTGGTGTAAGCCAACTAGCGTTGGATTCGGGCGTAATGTACTTCCACGGATTTTCCATCGGTGATGCCTTTATTCGTGAGTCTGTATAAATGCAATTTTCTTAAAAAAAAATTTTAGAACGTAGATAAATGCGTGAAAATATAAACCAAAACAAAAGGACTTAACTTAATTTCAATTATAACGTTTGCTTCTGATTGCAAGTTGTTTTGAAATGTTGACTAAACCTTTCTAGTTCCAATGTCGATGAAGCATTTGATTAGTTAGTGGGACTTTTTATATTTGGAGCGTAGTGAGTATTCACCTGTTCAGTCGGTGAGATGATTCTTAAGTTAAGTTATAACGAATCCTCGCCAATTTTTTGCTTTATTCTTATCTCGAATATGGTACTGGATACTACGTATCGCCGATAACGGCCATGGATTATTTCAAAAAGTTGTTGCAATGTAATGGTAAAGTATAGTCTATCCATTTCTATTAACTGGTATTATTTTTCGTGTATACCTCAACGTTTGAATATGAGGCAATAGTATGAAACGTTTCGTAGAATCGGTCATCGATAACGACTGCCACGGGTAGGGAGTTTATTGCCGGTTAGTAGCCGACGTAAGCGATGAATTAAACTGATGAATGCAGAAAATAAATAATAAATACGTCAAAAGCAACATTTCATTGGTGGTCTTAGTCTGTCAGTGTGCCTCGAATGCTTACAAAGCATGAAGGTTCTTTTGGGAAACTGAAAACAATTTGTTTACAGATTTTTATAGTAAGCACAAAAATCAACCCACGTGTTATACATTACGTACGTTTATCTCTTCACATACAAACATAATCTGAAATTGTTCCTTCATTTAATCAATACTGGTCTCAAGAAAAAAATTTTTTCATCACTTCGTGTTGTTTCGACCGGAGGAGGCTTAAAAATATGGCCGAGATTTAGAAAATACAAAAAACTTAGGCACAGAACAGAAATGCAGAAAAGTGGATTCGAGACCAATATACGTATAACTGTATTTTTTTTGTAACAGCATGCTACTTTCGTCCATAATCAAGTCGGCTTCTGCGTACTGAGAAACATAGCTGAGCAATTATTACGCAGAGAATGCATTACAGTTGGTTGTTGTATGTATGTATGAATATATAGAAAAAACGTTGCTGTAAAAACTCAATATGAACGTGTAACGTTCGGGCGGCTAGTGAGCGTTTCTGGGAGCGTGCGTTGCCAATCTAATTAGACAAAACGTTAGCTTGTCGGTAGAGTTTCAGCCTCGCGAAATATTATTTGTATGTCTATTTATTCAAAAGATCCCTAACGAGGAAGTACTGCATGTAGCTAGCTTATGTAGCCTGACTGTTGGAGGTAACACAATAATAAACTGCTTGATAGTCTCCATACGCGTAATTACTAGTGCGATAAACGAGTCACTTCAACAACAGCTAGCGTTACTTTAGTACGAAAATCTGATTCTGTATGTGGATATAAGGTCTCGTATAATGATTTATGTAAACAAGATGTGTGAAGTTGCACAGGAGAATTCGTTAGGTGCGTATGTCCTCTGGAGTTCTGAATTTAGGCGGTACTTATGGCCTAACCTGATAATTAATTTTTGACTCAATTAGCCGTTCTTATTTAAAGGATACGAATTTAAAACCGATTTAATTACTGTAGATAATAACAAATGTTATTAAGTCCAGGATAGAGAAAAGAGCACGATCTAAAGGCATGATTTTTAACTTTTTTTATTTAAGTTAACTTTGATCTTCATAGTTCTTCATAGGAGGAGTGTCTGAGCTCAAGTCAGGATGAATTTGGAAGCCACCTTATTTTATAAAACAACAATTATGGTATGCTGGTTCACGCCTTATGAACAGCAAAAGAGGAATTTGACTTGTTTAAAAATAAGTTCAACACAGCGGAAGAATAGTTTTTCCAAACGTCTCTTGACTACCTGTGTAGTTTTCAGGACATGTTAACTGTAAACTTTATTATTTAGCCTTAAGTTTCAATGGATGTACTGTTTGTTCTTGTTCGAATAAGGAATAATACGAAAAAATTGGAGCAAAGACAAGAATATTAATGAAGCCTTCCAAGCGATTTTAGTCCGGCTTAGCTCCTCTGATATTAAACAACAAACGTGTTCGTGTACCGCCTATGGCTGCGTCGGCAATTCTTTGGAAATCTTTTTTAGCATCTTAGACCTGTTTCTTTTTCGAAAATAGCAAAATGTCAAAGACAAAGTCTATACGGAAGCTAAGCGAAATAACAATACTTTAAAAAAAAAACGATTTTAATAGATCCGTAGGTCTTTGTTTCTTCTGGCAGCCAAATCACTTCGCTAAAACTCTAATCATGCAATCTACATTACGCTTCCTAAAAAATGTACACTTCTAAACAAAATATACATTTACCAAAAAACAACTTTTTAAAACACTGGTTGTCCTTTAAAACATAAGCTTCAGTACTATTTCGTAGCATCATTTCAGAAGCTCCTCACGGTAGGAGACATATAATCAGCAATATAAAGAAACGAGCAAGAAAAGATATTTTTATACATATCATTCGTTTCATTGTTCGGATCATTATTGGGCAATAAATAGTATATCTAGCCCCGTATCCACTCGTCCAGATCTCTTCAGCTGTCCCAGATGCTCTCTAGTAGTATTTTGTTAAAAAAAATGTCTGCCTGTCTATCTATGGCACACTTCTATGCACCTCTATGTTCATTCATAGAAATCGGCTTAATGCTTCTACATTACTTCTTCCGTTCTTTCTTCACATTCTTATAGCAGAGGCTTATTTATAGTAAACTCCTGTATGCTAAAATGTATTTCTGTAACTCTGTTTGTGCGCGGGTATCAACGTCTTCCTTAATAGTTTCTACTTTCATTTTTCAGCGATTCCTTAGATCTGTTATATAATATAAAAGCACAGTGTTTCTTAAAGACTTCATACATAATATTACAATAATATATATTTAGAAGCTGTGTGTCTGAGCTTGGTCAGCACCTCAGTTAATAAGTACCTTGACAAAAAATTGTCACAACAACAAGCAAGTTGAAAAACGGCTGTATAGCAAACGTTTGAATATTTTTTATCGAAACGAAAAGTGTTTCGTCACATTTTATTAAACACATTAATCACGCTCCAAACATTGTTTACAGGTTTTTTTTTTATATGTTATGTGGCATTTTTAAATAATTTTATCATTTTTGGTTTTTTAATCATTGGTAGTCATTATTAAAGAGAGTGTATAGCTGTTTCGACGCTTAGCGTTATATCTTTATTTCAGATTTTAAGAATTTATATCTTTATTTAAGAATTTACTGGTTATTATCACCTACATACCTACGTTATTACATCTACAGTACTCTTAAAGCTAAATTAAACAAACTAGAAGATTTAAAGCCTATATATGTGTATGTATATATTGCTAGGCCTACGGAAACCTGATTTTCCGCAGAGTCTATGATAGCATCCATGAATAACAAAGGCAGATAGCGAATTGACCCTTTTCACTCGGTTGTGCGATTTATTAGAGATTTCTAATTCGACAGTACTGTGCTCGTTTTTGCCGTGGATGACAACCAGTCACCTTGCCCGTGTATAGCTGCAGGATTTATTCATAGATTAATATCTTATATTCAAAGGTTATCATAATGTTTGCATAACTTTGTCGCACTTATTGGGTAAGGTACTCATCTCGTCGCCGGTATCCTTTACCACTTTTATATGTCGAGTTTTACGTCCGATGTCGCCGCTAGACGCTCCACTACGAAAGTAAGTGTGTTCAAGCCTGGGCTCGAACTTAGACCACAACGTGATTAGCAGGTAAATACGTTACCCACTAGACTATCACAGTGATATCTGTAGCGGTTGTGCTTCATGACATCTCACCGTTTAGACCTATTCGCAAGCCTTTCCTAGGTGTGTGGGATAGGATCTCCTTGTTTCGACGGGCCGCATAACTTCCAGCGCCTGCTGCCATCGGAGGCATCTTACACGACTCCGTGACACTACTATAGGCACACATTACTAAGCCCCCATCTTGCCACACACACATCTTGCTATCCGCTCTGTCTAGTAGGGTCATTTCTATCTGCGAATTCGCAGATCCTGGTCAACAGGGATGGACGCGCTCACATGTTATAATCCGTATTCCTTGGTCCAAAAAATAGCACGCGACTGACGTACAGTTCTAAACGTCTGGGCGGTCCATATAGCAGGTTGGAAACCCCCCCAGGCTTTGACTGAATCCAATCGAAAAAACCTGATTCAAAATGTATTCGTTGAAAATGGGCATGTGGACATTTTCCACACTACTTTTACAAAGGACCCATTAAGTGATACCATGATCGATGCACTAAATATGGTATTTTCGATGGCGGACATATGAGTTAGTGGGTCCGCACTACTTTGATATTCTCCAGTGCCAAAGCAACTGGCACTTGCCGCTGTCTTTTTTTTGCTTTGAAAACTACAATTCTTGCGGGCGTTACGTTTTATACCCTAGTTTGAAACAGAGAAAGCACCGCCTTCGAAAGCGCATGTCCGGTTTCTCCACTGTATGGTCTCAGACCATTCGAATTACCTCGAAGTAGTATTCGACCCTGGTTGCTGTAAAAAAATTTGCAAATGAAAAGTATCCGATTTTTTGGGTCTTTATAATGTTACCCAAAAACATGCTGTACTCGAGGCTTCGCTTATTCAGCAGTACTTATTTAACACATACAGGAATTACTCGTTGCGACCTGTAGCGGCAACAAAATCCCTCTGGCAACTCGGGGGTGTTCAGGAAAAAGGTCCGTACAACTTTTCCTATATTTACCAGTTAGGCGGCTACACCATCATCACCAAAGTGA
This sequence comes from Varroa destructor, assembly GCF_002443255.2. Lineage (NCBI taxonomy): Eukaryota > Metazoa > Arthropoda > Arachnida > Mesostigmata > Varroidae > Varroa > Varroa destructor. The sequence goes on along the minus strand of NW_019211454.1, from coordinate 637,275 downwards.
GACAGATTAGCATACCTTTATTTAGCTGTTAGGGACGAGCGCTTCATATCCATTCGCTCTAGTCCTCTATAGCCCCGTACGTGTGTTAATCTACAAATTAACATTATAATGCCTTCATTTATATGTATATACAGAGGACACTTGCTCATGGAAAAATAGTTGGATGTATCTCACCTTGCGAACCGAAATATCACACGTCACATTTGTTCTGTAAGATCACAATTCTTTAACATACATTATGGTGCAATGTTGAAAACTGACATGAAGATGGTATTATTTGGCATCACTGCACCTACTGACTACCCGCGCAATTCGCCAAAATTAAGTTAAAACTACCAAAAAAAAAGCTTTTTTTCTTCATCTCTAGCAGTTCGCCTTAATTGTTTAGGATTGGCATTTTTAAGTGTCTTAGTAATTAGTGATAAGTTGAGGCTGCGACGATTAATAAGACACCTATTATATTACTATTCGGTGCAATTTCCGTGGAATTTTTTCAGCGAATTCAGGTTGCGAAAATTAAGCGAATTCTATATTTCAAATATATGAAAAAATAAGGCTCGCACAGGTAGATGGAGATCTTAGACTAAATTCTACAATAATCCAACAATGAATTCAACTTATCTCAAGTTTTCATTAAATGGGTTTTTCTGTATAAAATCACGCTTGGAATGTGTATTGTCGATATGAAACACACTGCACTGTGGGCTCTAATACGCATCCCATACCTTTAGATTAAGTTATTAAAAGATGACTTAGTCCTCCGAATTTTTGATATATACTTATATGAATATGTTTAGGGTTATTATCTGTATACCTGTAAGTCGTCAATTTCAACATTACAAACATACACAATGGGCTACACCGCCCCTATAGCTCCATATGCATCACACTGATTTGCGAACTTTAAAGGTCATCATCGTTTTCATTTGATTTCGATTCGAAGCAAGAGTAATGAAGGCTATCTATAGCGTACCTTGCCTTTCTATATGCATTGTCGTGAGGGGATGTTCTTCTGCCTTTAAAATGATAATTTTACAAAGCATCATTAGACGGACGTTTAATATTTTGATCTACGACGGCGATAAATCCTTAGAATATCACTAGAGCTTGCACTTCTTCGGAAAACCATATAAAATTATAACTACCGAACGCAGACTTCTTGAAGAATGATATTGACGATTACCCGGAGTTGCGACTCGTTTCGAAGCTTAGTTCTTTTACGGCCTTATATACCGATACTTTAAATAGTTATACATGATTTTCGTAGAAAACATTTGCTAGATAGCTTTAACAAGTGATATAT